>NW_007180094.1:55917-118227 GCF_000164805.1 Carlito syrichta
AATAAAAAAAAAAATCAGCCAGGTGTGGTAGCACATGCCTGTAATTCCGGCTACTTGGAAGGCTGAGGCGGAAGGATCGCCGGAGTCCAGAAGATCGAGGCTGTGGTGGCCGGGAGCGGCCACTGCACTCCAGTCTGGGCGACAGAGTGAGACTCCAACTCAAAAAAATAAAAAAATTTAAAAGAAAAGAGTGTCTTAGACAGAAACTATTATAGAATTTGGGCTTTGGACGAATGATTTGGGGGCAGGGCTAAAGAAGCAGGGTTTCTCTAGATTAGCTGCTATCAGAAAATGAGGACAATTCTATGATTGGGCATTTTGTGAACGGTACAGTGGCTTTGATGTTGTCTGTGGTTAGACAAAATTACGAAGTGACCTTGTTTTGTTTCAATTTATAATGGCTTCAGAGTATCTTTATCTGAATTTGGTATTCTGTGAGATTTTTTATGTCCCACAGAACAAAATGGCCTGGCTGTGAGCATTTGACCAGCTTGTAATAATATTGAGGTCTAGTTGTAAATATCAGATAAGTTCTGAACATCAGGCGATGGCTTTTTTGAGATGATGGGAGAAAGGCCCAAAAGAATGAGATTAAATATACAGGTGCTGATAGCACTCACAAGTGCGAAATGAGACTGAATAGAAGGAAGCAAAAGTGAAAAGTAAACTGCAGTTTCCATTACGTTCTGTGACCTTTCAGACATGATCGGGTGCGTTCAGTGTAGTATAGCCAGAGACATGCTCTGTGACCTTTCAGATTGACTGGAATCTTAATTCCAGAAGTTCTGCATACTCTCAAAGGCATACAATGGCCGAAAAAAATAGCTTTTCAACAGAAAAGCAAGTAGCACAGATCACCCTTTGAAGATATAAACCACCAAAGGCCTGAACAATTAAAATACTTAACCCAGCAGCAATATCACTTGCATGGCAATAAAATAATAGGACTTCCTTTTTCTTGCCTCCTTGTTTTGGCTACTGTCTCTTTTTTTTCTTTTCTTTTTTTTAACAGGGACCACTCAGACTGTGTCCTCTTCCTCTTATTCTCCCAGAGGAAGAGAAGAATGATCATCAATGGCAAATGGCAGCTACTCCAAGAGAGCTGGCTTCAGGCTCAGGAGAAAATGCTGCTCCTCCTCCTTGTGGTTTCTGGTGCTCTACATGATTAGAGAAAGTTCACTCTAGTAACAAATTATAGAGAGTGTCAACGTCATTTGTAAAATGGGTTAAATTATGGTATTTTCCATCCTTTTATAAGAAAGGTCTTGAGAAATAAATGCTGGATACTTTTGTTGTATTATTTTAAAAAACGATCCCTGAAAGTAAAGTCTTTACTATCTCTTTTTAAAAATTGTTGATATCGACCCGCCTGGGCAGCGAGACCTCATCTCTACAATAAATCAAAAAAAAAAAAAAAAAATCAACCGGGCGTGGTAGTGCATGCCTGTAATTCCGGCTACTTGGAAGGCTGAGACGGAAGGATCGCCTGGAGCCCAGCAGGTTGAGGCTGCGGTGGCCGGGAGCGGCCACTGCACTCCAGTCTGGGCGACAGAGTGAGACTCCAACTCAAAAAAAAGAAAAAAAATTGTTGACATCCTTTGTGAGGTTGAGGGTTAGATAATGAATATGAAAGTATATAATTTATATTCAAGAATAAAAGAGTTTAGAATTTTCTGGTGGTTAAATTGCTTACAAATCCCTGTGACTGGATATCTAAGTCCAAATGGTCACTCAAAAGCCATTACATTATTCATTCAACAAATTATTTTGAGCACTTAGTATAAGTTAGGTTCTATGCTAGATGCAGGAGTTACAAAGATGAATAAAATAGATTACTGTCCTAGAAGAGCTTACAGTCCAGTAGAGGAGACAATCACTGACCAAACAAAACAGAACAAAACACCAACTCTTTGACAGAGTTTCCTCCCCTAGCAATGACAATTTGAAATAGTAGCTGCCAGAGGAAGTATAGTTATGAGCAGCTGGGTCCCAATAACTATCCAGTCAGGCCTAAATTATTTGAGATTGACTTTTAGGGGGCAGATTTTTATCAGATACTATTATTTTGATATTGCAAACTTACAAAATGTTGCACAATAATATAATAACTCCTACTTACCCTCCATCCAGATTTACCAATTCTTTTTCTTAGCCATTTGCGAGTAAGTTGGAGCTATTAGTCCCAGCTACTTCTAAATACTTTAGTGTGTGTTTTCTAAAAGCAAGGAAATTCACCCCCATAACCACCATGCAATTATCTAAATCAAGACAATTCCCATTCATATACTACTATTATCCAATCCATGGTCTGTATTCAAATTTTGTCAGTTGACTCAATGTCCTTTATAGTTTTTTGTTTCCTTACTGTTCTCCAATCCGGGCTCATGCATTGAGTTGACATACTATTTAGTCCTTGTTAACCTAGGGCAGTTCCTCAGTCTTTATTTCTTGATCCTGACACTTTCAAGAATTATAAGCCAGTTATTTTGTAGAATGACCCCCAATTTGGATCTATGTGATGTTTCTCATTATGAGATTCAGGGTGTGAATTTTTTTGCAGGAATAAGTGGTTGATTTTAAATCCCACAATAGCTGCCACTACCCACATCTCCTCTACTTTGACCTGACATTGTGCACAGTTGGGAAGCCTTTGAGGTCTCCTGGTGAAATCTAGACTTTTCTCTGCTTCCTCCTATGATCCCTAATTTAGCCATCAGAATTGCTAAAACCCCGAGGAGAATGTCTGCTTCCTGGGGCGATTACACTCAGCTGAAATCTTAAATTCACTCAAAATTCTTTCCTAATGTGTGTTCCCTCCCCACTCTGCTCCCCCGCAGATTAGTTCCTGCTTCATTATTATTGTGATGAATAAATTATTCATCAAGGTGAATAAAACGGCTTACAGAGATAAATAACCTGATATGAATGTAGTAAAGACATTTCTGTCTCTGAAATAAGTAGCATTTGTAACTCAACCTCTAAGACTGCACTTCTTTCTGGAGAGGGAGAATCAACTTCACAGTACCCCCAAAACACAAGCTTTAAACAGGCCCTAGCACAAAACAGTCCAAGGCCTCAGTAATGCCCTTGAGTTTTGACTGTTCTGTTCAGTCCCTGTTCCCTCAGACTGACATATCTAAAGTTACCCCAAAGTAGAAGAAGGAGAAAGTGTAGGTGAAGAGTAAGTAGAGAAGACTTCCAAGAATTGGAAATTATACAAAGAGTAGCAACTGGCAGTAAATTAGTTTTACTCTGAAAGGACCCCTTTGTGCAGCTTGTCCCTCCTGAAGGAGAAGTTAACATATTGTCATGCTTGCTTTTAGCAGTGTGGTGATTAAAACATTGTGTCCCAGGTCCTAAATAAGGCGGCTCAACTTATTTGACTGAGGAGAGAATGATCCTCCATTTTATTTATCTTCCTTTCTACTTACTGAACTTCATATCTAAAAATGAGCAAATTCCTACATTTCTACTTCCATGTATAGAGGAAGGAAGGAAGATGAATCATTAAGGGAGATTCTAGTATCTAAAGTTATGAAGGGGGACGCAAAAAAACCTGAGAATTCATTTATAAAAACGAGTATATTTATTCTCACATGTTTAAGCTTGTCACCTTCAAAGTACTCTCTGTTTGATGCAATACCCCTATTGAAATGCTTTTTTCTCTGCTCAAAATAGTTTTTGAACGTGTCAATTTTAAAACCTTTTAGTGCTTCTGCTGTTTTTTTGTTTCACCTCTTCTGCACCAGCAAAATGTTGCCTTTTAAGGACTTTTTTCATGGGGGGAGGGAGTTGCTGGGGCAAGATCAGGTGAATAGGGAGGATGGGGCATGGGGTCATGCCCTTTTTGGTCAAAATCTGCTGAACACTCAGTGCATTGTAGGCAGGTGCATGGTCATAGTGGAAGAATTAGTCCCCTGTTTGTCACGGGATGTTTCTTCTGCAAATTGTGATGCAACCTTCTCAAAACTTCCAGATAGAAACCTTGGCTGACTATTTGATTCAAAGGAACAAATTCCAAGTGTACTACAAGGGGCCCGCCCTCCAAAAGATAATTCCAGTTTTTTGGAGGGGTCCCACCTCATATCTGTTTTCCAGAAACTGAGAAGCAAGCTTGAGCTGATACTGACAGATCAGATATAAAGTTAGTTGATAAAAATAGCTAATATTTACTGTGCATTTAGCACGTGCTGGGCCATGACTTAAAGGCTTTACATGGCTTATTTGATTTAATCCTCATTGCAATCTATGAGTGGGATAATATTATCGTTATTATGATCATGTCCAGTTTTTCAGATGAAGAAACTGGGGAAAGGTAAAGGGATTTGGCCAAGATGAGTGCAGGATTTAACCACAAGTAGTTTGACCCAGAGCCCATTGTTCAATCACTGTGCTCTCTGCCCTTCCAGCTTCCATTTGCCTACAGTCCAGTGGGTGCCACAAAAGAACTAAGAGAAGAAGATGAATCCATGCCAGGTGACTGGGTTGAGTTGCTCAGGGAAAATTTCACAGATGGCAGGTTGAAATGAGGATGAAAAGCAGACTGGGTTTGTTTTGGCAAAGGGGTTATAAAGGGCCTTCCAGGTGAGGGGAGCCACAGGAGCATCCCAGATACTGAGGATAGGACACTGAACACTTTGGCTATGGTAGACAGCTCTTACAGTCATTTGCAGGAGACTGTTATCACACTTCTATAAAAGAGAGGAAACTCACACTCTAGTTCATGAAAGAGGATAATGGCATGAATGTGAAGAACTCTGAGACCTTGATGGCTATCGGGGTACATTATCCAGGGCACAGGGTCACTGCAATGACAAGGCAATGGGGCCTGCCAAGTCCTCCCCACTTCCCTGCTACTAGCATTCTCTGGGTCTTCATGAGGTTCGTAGAAAAGGCTGAACCTGCCTCTGGTCAGCTTAGCCTGGTCTTTGCTCTCTCTGTTCCAGCTTCTCTTTCTGAAAACGGATGGTTTGTTTAATACAGGGTGTGGGATTAGGAAGCCATAATGCATTCTCTCATTTAGTTTTACCATTAGCAAAACAGTCTTGATTTATCTGGTTTTTTAGAATGAAAGGAAGGATGAGCAATTGGCATCCCCAATACTTCAACAATAGGAAAGTAATAGAGCCTTCCATTTAAAAGGTAAATTAGATATGGTAGACCAAGAAGAGTCTTAAAGGCTGGTATAGGGAATTTGGTCATAGCTTACATGAATCATTTAGTATAATTCTGTACCAACACAAACACAAAGTATTTATCCATAGAAATAAATCACTGTGGGACTTGTTTCCAAATTAATCCCTAGAAATTTAGTGTCATCAAATCCCCATTTTTCCACAAATTTTCCAAGGACCTTAAGTCATTTTTAAAAGTCAAACTAATATTTTATCATATAACTTTGATTCATATATTGTCTTCCTAGCGAGTTAGTGTTCTTCAAGAATTGTCTGATGACCAAAAATATTTTAACCTATTTGGAAGGCTTTAAGAAAACTTTCTCCTACAGCCCCATTCTTGACATTAAAAGACATTAATAAGTAAGAATTTGACAAATATTAAGTCACTATTTGGAAACAGATTTTCTCATTCTCCTTCCCAAATAATGTACCTCAAATTTTAGTCTTTCAATTGCTCTCATAGGATATGGTGATTTTTTTTTTCTCATTCAGATTTATGCTGTTGTATTTGGGTGCTAATTTGAAAATAATTTTAAGTATATATATTTAAGTACAAAGACAGGCGTTTTTAATCCAAATCTGAAGACAATTATTAACCGCTTCTGTATATTTCTTATTGCCAATTACCAGCAATGGGAAAAACTCCTTTTTCTAGGAAAAACATTCTTGTATATCCCTTTTTTTAATTATCAAAAGACTTTGCATGAAAACAGGAAGATACGGTTTTCTCCTTAACTAAGCAAAACAGTTGTCTCGATCTCTTCAAAATATTCTTCCTATGTCTCTGACCCTTCCATGATAAAAGGAATGATGGTATGCCTTTGGTCTTCCTGTAAGAAAAGTTGTTTTTCCACTTCTGCAGTTTGAGAAAAAGTTATAGCTTCAGCTTTTCAAAGTGCAAGGAAAACAATACACACCTACTAGACTGCTATCTGTGGGACACAAATGTATGGATTTAGGAAAAAATGACTAGAAAAAATGAAACAAACTTTAAATAAAATACTACATTTTGGGGCTTCTCTTTTGACTTCTGGACTGTAACCTCCATCTGACCCAGCTTCATTCTAATCACTTTGGCTGTCTTAGTGTTCCTTAAATTATCTTCCCTTTTCTCTAAAATGAAAAGCAGAGCCATTTTTAAATCTGCCTTTTAAAAATTTACTTTATCTATTTATACATAGCCTTGTTCCAGAGAGAGTTTAAGGTGGCTTAAGAGGATCCATAACGTACACCAAGAAATTAGTAGCAGACGAACCAGGAATGAAGCTTATACAAAAATGCTTATAACAATTCAACTCATTTATTCTGGGTAGAATATAAATTTGTCTTTAAGCTTTCCAGCAGGCAGTTAGAAAAGAAAACTTAATTACTTACATCATTTACAGTGTCCATAAAACAAAAACAAATCAATTATCCAAGAGAAGCACTGGTATTCCTAATACTAAGACCAGAACGAAATTTCTCTTGAGAGGCTTCACAAAGAGGTCAACGTATGATGTAACAGTTAATATTCTCAACAGCAATCTAATGGGAGATGCAAAGATGAATTTCACAGGGCTTTCTTATTGTGTTCCTCAGAATAGTCAGATGGCATCACACCAACTTGAAAATCAGGAAAACCAATTCTACCATGAATTTAGGGGTGGTGAGGGGGACACAATATGATATAGTCCAGATACTCAGCTCTCTGCTCAGCTGGGCAAAACCAGGAATAACTTTTAGAACAATGCAGTACCCAGAATGGCTTCAGAGAAACTATAAAACCACTAAAACTGTATGCAATGTTTTATGAACAGGTAAGTTTTAGAGAAAATAGTTTTATCAGATCCTCAAAGTACACATGTAACACACAAAAGTTAACAATTTCTTAGAAAATCTAAAGAATTAAATAGACCACAGAACCTTTATGCTATTCTCCACACTTGTTTTTTCTCTTCAAAAAACCTTTTTTGTTTTCAATTGGTCCACAGTTTGGATGAGTACTTCCGGGTGTTGAGAAGCTGCCTCCTGCTGAAGAGAGAAGCTCAGGCAGAGATCCCGAAGCCAGAAAGATGCAGAGGGGCTCTTGAAGAGACTGCTGGACTCTGGAAGCTCCTAGTAGGGCTTGAGGGTGAGCCTTCTGAAGAGATCTCGCCCTGGGGGCCAGCCAGCCTGTGGAGGTTAGTCAGGTAGTCCCCCATCTTTTTGATGACTTCCACCTCTCTGCCTAGGAAGTGGCTTTCCAGAAAATCACAGAGATTGGTGTCTGTGTTGGCAGAACCCAGGGCATGCAAATCCAAATGGGCCTCATTCGGGGTCTTCTCAGGGCCAGGGCGGCTTTCACGGCATCCAGGCTGCCACTCCACTGATCTTGGGGAGGCTTCTGCTTTTCTTGGAAGAGGCCATCGCCGCTGTGCTGGTTTTGCACGGAGAGACACTTGGCACCCTCTTGCTTCGCCTCAGCCAACTCGTGGAAGAAGTGGTCCATGCCCTCCAGGGCCACATTGTCACCTTTGAAATAGAAGCCCAGAGAGAGGTAGGTGCAAGAGGCCTGCAGATGCATGTTGATCAGGCGGTCAATGGCAACCTCCACTTTTGGCGGCTCTGGGAGCTCATGGTTGGCCAGCAATAAGGAGCTTACCAGGAAAGCAGGTTAGCTGGTCCCGGAAGCAGGGAATCGTCGAACATATAGTATGAGAAGTTGCAGGTGGAGAGGCGGAGCTAGACAGTGACGTTGTGTGGAGTTGGGCGGGATCACACTGCACGTGCAGCCCCTCAGCCTAGCTTTTGTTAAGAGTTTGGCTCTTCCTTCCTTCCTAATTTTTGGAAGGGAGTGTTTATTTGTCATTTGGCCCATTTCTTACCATAATTCCAAGATGAGGTCAGAATATCAAAAATATTTATGGTGAAATTCTTTAAAATCGTCCTTTATGAGTTAAAACTCCCTTGTTTCTTAATTTGGAGCCCTATACACATATTTTTCCCCCTGCTTCTAATCCGTCATTGAGAGGGTGACCATTGCTTCCAGTTTACCCAAAGTAGTCCTGTTGCCTTAATGTAATTATTAATAGCATTCCTCTTTCCCTCTCTAAAGGGCCCTTGTTTGAACTTGTTTGAACTTGTTTGAACATGGTCACCTTACTCATTGAGAAGCACAAAACACCTACACTATGGAATATTACATGAATAGTTTGCAAAACATTAAACTTGACCAAATTTGTTTCAATTTTAAATACTTAATCATACCAGTAAGAATACCATCATAATTTTTCGTTCATGCCTTCATATTTTTATTTGTAGATGCAACCTTTCTTTCCAAAAAGTTCTACTGAATGGTGTCTGTGCCAGGTGTTTTGTTAGGCTTCTTAGGATTTCAGAAATTTTGGCATTAACTGAAATGTCATGTCAGTGGGCACAAAAGATTTAAAATATAGATTTATAAATCCCACCAAAATAGAAAACCCATACAGTATGAATTAGCCATTTCCCCATTGAAAGATGAGGGCAGGAATAGATGTTCTAGCAGAGTCTCTTCCAGCTTTGTAATTCCATGCTTTGCATTTTATTTTCCTAAGTGCCACTTGCCTGGGGCTGTTTCACAATTAGAACACTTTCATGTGTTTCTATCAAACAGGAAGGCAAATTCTATTCAGGGGTAAACAGGATTTGAACCTCAGAGAAGAAAGTTTTCCTCTAAACTTCAAACTTAGTTCTAAATAAAAACAAAAGTTCATTTCTTACAGCTACTTTCTTTTTTTTTATTTAAAAAAATGTATTATAAAGATGTGGGGTACATTTCAAGGTTAGGTATATAAACATTAATGATGCAGGTACCCTTATTGATGAGGTATGCCCCTCCCTCCCCTAGCAGTTGCCCTCAACTGCCAATCCCACCCCCCTTCCCTGACAGTTTCCCACCACTGCCAATCGCCTTGCCATAGCATTATAATCGTTACAGCTACTTTCAAGTTGTATTGTCTCTGTTGCTAAAAACTGACATCTCAAATTTTGAAAATGAAGCCTAGAGTCATCCTTCACTATTTAAGCTAAAATAAGGACACATATCCTGTATTTAAATACAAAATATATTGTCTTTTTCTTCATGAAAGGTTGTCATCCAGAAGTGTTCTCATATTGCATCTGAGGTTTACAAAAACTGTTCGAACTCAGGAATAGCCACATTTTTCAGCCCTTGAGGGGATTAATTGGATAAAACAAGAGTACATAGTTTTGTATCCTTCCTGGCCTTGGTTCTAGGACAAAAAAGAGGCTGAGGGTGGAGAAGAGAAGGAAAACCAAAAATTCAAACCCACGAACAACCCTAGCAGGTACCAAAATAGGATAAAAATTATACCAGATGCAATATTCTCTAAATGACTACAAAGAAAATGATCGGTTTCTACTTTGTGCATGTACCATTAATCATCATATTGACCTTTTAATAAGGAAATGCTAAGCTTACAGAAAACTACACTATATAAAATATCTGTATTGCAGCATCTCAGGGTCATTTAATATATTTCAATTTTCTATAGTTTTACTTATTCTTCTTGGAAAAGAAAAATGTCTATATAAACTTTTCCAGATGAGATAGTTCTCTGCCTTGTGCAAATGTTGACAAATCTTTCCCTCATTATTTTAGAGAAAAGAGAGTCAGTATCAAACCCACACTCTAGTTGGTGGTTAAGCATATAGTTGTTAGAATCAGAGCAAGTTGGGCTCAAATCCCAGATTTGCTACTTACCTCTTTGAACCTCAACTTTCTTTATAAAATGGAAATGTTATGTCTCACAAATATGCTACAAAAGTTAAGTGATAATGCATGAGAAAACACTGACAAGTAGAACTAAAAAAATGTTATATCATCAATCAGTTTTGCAATAAAATTGTAATCCTCTCAAACCCTTCTAAATATCAAAAGCAGATCCCAATGTTTTTAAGTTTTCTCACTGCAAGACCTGTTTTTGCTGAATCACTGTCCTCTGTGGCTATACCTTTCCAAACATGAAATTACATAGGCATAGCTTTGGATTTCCAAGATCGAGACATTTAAAACATGAGCAAGGACAGTTTCTCTTATTTCCCTTGGCCAAGCAAGCTTCAACAGTACCTCCTAAGGCCCTGATAGCTATGATGGCAGAGAACAGTGCATAGGTGGCAGAAATCTATTTGTTTTATAAGTTTCCCAGCCTAAGAGAATCATCCATTACAGCAATATACATCTAATGAGTGCCTATTTTGTAGGAGAGGGTAAGATTGTGGAACATTCTGCGTGAGTGGTAGAATTCATCTCCCCTTTCACTCAAATATAGACCTTGGAATGCATATGTCTTGGGCCAGATTACCCAGAAACAGACCCTGTTAGGAGGATTCCTGTGAAAGTGATTTATTGACAAAGTGCTCCCAAAAGAGGGTCAAAAGCAAGTGGGGGGAAAGCAGGGCAGAGAAAAGAGGAAGCCAAGAAGCAAGGCTGCAGTGTTAGGAAGAATCTCAGCTTTGTCCTGATCCCAGGGTGGAGCTCAGGAGTTCAAATTACACCTATAGTTTATTTCAACACGAGGCATGAGAACTGGGCTTTAATATTTCTACCCATTGGCTGTGGGCTTTCCCAGGGTGATATAAACTCCCAGGGTCTATATACAGGTAAAGCAACTCCATTAGCCCAAGGGCAAGCTGCTGAAGAAGGTCAAAAATGCTAATCATTAGCAGAACAGCACAAGGAAACTGGGTGCCAAGCACACCAAACAGGTAAAAGGGATGCAAGAGAATTTAGGGAGGGCATATATGGTGTCCAGCATTAGCTTGCTACCCTACTTGACTTTGGAAGATAATCAGAATTCAGTGGTGATGAGGAACCCCAATCACAACCATTTTACAAGGAATCTAATGGATAAAATTAAGATTTTATCATAGATATTAACCTGTATATATTCCTCCTTGCTACTTCTATTTACAGGGAACACAGAAGTTTTGGAACCTATATCTGCAAATTCTTTTACCATCACTGAAAATTTGTAACTCACTTCAGGGGTCTCATTTGCACATATAGCAGCCAAATCAGGCCCAAAGCTCCAGCTAAGAAAGCATTTGCATCTTTGATGTGACCCTCTACTCTGATTGACAGAATTCCCCATATTGGAACCACATATTGATTTTTTAAATAGCTGCACACAAGTACTTAAAAGTCAAAACATCCCCAGCAACCCAGAAATTGACAGGCTGTGAAATGACTGCTTAAGGACCTGTCATCCAAACTTAACTCACCTGAAAACTGATGTTGCACAAACAACAAAATGACCTCTGTGTGCTTGTCATTTTTCTAAAAGAAACCGTAAGGGGTACTGAGTTTAGTTCTGAGCTGTTCTTCTACTTTGAACAAGGGACCACCTGGCACCAGACACAGTTATTAAATAGGAAGAGTTGGTTCATTATTTTTCTCTCCCAGAACACATACAGCCTCCTCCTCATCCCACCTGTGCCCTCCACTAAACTAACTGAAAAACTCACCCACCGCCCACCCCAACATGTCTGCCTCCCCAAATCCTCCCTCCCTGCCCTTCCCACAGGCACCTCAGGCAAGCAGTGGTTCTCAACTGGGGCTGATTTTGTCCCCCAGTCCCATCCCCAATTTTGGTTGTCACAGTGGGGAGAGGCCAAAAATGCTGCTGTATAGAAATCCTGCAGTACACAGGGCAGCGTGCCACCCCCAAACCCCCAACAAACAAAGAATTACCCAGCCAAAAATATCAGTAGTGCTAAGGTTGAGAAACCCTGTGATATGTTGGTGGTTTCTTAGTGTGGGTTTCCTCAAAAATAGACCCTGAGACAAATATTTGAGTGTATTTAGTTTATTTAGGAGGTGATCCTTGGAAGCACCAGTAGGGACAAGGGGGAAATGAGACAGGGAAGGGGAAAAATAAAAAAGGATGTGTTAAAGATCAGGTTACCCCTATGGTAACCTATCTGGGACTCCTTCATGCTGAAGAACTCTGGGAGACTGTGTGAGACATGCCTCAGAGTTATCCCAAACAAGGACATGAAAACTGAAATACTTCCAATTTCCATCTGTCGTTAGCTGAGGACTGTTTCCAAGGATGTTAACTTTCTGGAACTTCTAGCACGCCCTACAAGAATCAAAAGAAAGCCCTGAGGTAGAGAGTTGTGGATGCGTGTGGCAGGACCCCACAGGCATGTATGGGCATGGTGGGTGTGAGAGGTATGGGTAGGACACCAATCATGTCTGCTAGAGTTGGTCACCTAAGGGAACATTCATTGGGAATATATCTCCAGTTTCTTTTTCTGAGAATGATGATTTAGCCAATAAAGTAATTCTAATTATGCCCTCAGTAGGTATCCTAAAGGATAAGCAAGAGTGATATGTTTTAGAGAGCCCTTGTTAGAACACGCAGGTGGAAGGATTCTTAGAAACCATATATTCCAACTTTATAACAATGCACAAATTGCCTGAAGAACGTCCCCCCAAAACCATCTAGTCTTTGCTTGAATACTCTCAGGTACACATCAGCTCAGGAGGACCACCCATTCCATTTTCAGAGAGTATGATGTATGGGCAAGAAAGCCTCTTGGGAGCAAAACAAACATGAGTTAAACCTGGTTCTGCCACTTTATGGCATTGTAACCTTGGGCAAGTTACTTAACCTCTCTGAGTCTCACTTTCCTTAGCTATAATATACCAGCAATATTTTCTACCTCTTAAGGTTACTTATGCAAAGATTAAATAATAAGGTTACTTATGCAAAGATTAAATAAGATAATACAAAGAATTTGGCACCACTTCTGACACATAGAAGGTGCTCCATAAGTATTAACTGCCTCCACCCCTTTTTCTTCTCCATCTTCTCAGTTCTGTACCTCACAATACATTCAATTTTTATTCTAATTCTAACTTCCAGAATAATATAAAATAATCCCTGCCCATCTTCCCATTGATCTCAGACTTCCCTTCTCCACTGAAACACACAATTTCTTACATGACCTGGATCTATGGACCACAGCTCTGTGGTCACTCTCCAGAAGAGGCTGGAATCCCCTCCAGGTGATAGCTGTAATCTCATCCTGACCTGGGACGAACTACACTTGTAGGTCATGTTCTTCTGGTTTTGGTGCACATGGGTCAAAATGAGTTCTGTATGAAACAGTCTCCTCTCTTAACATAAAGAAACATTTACAATATGGCTTAAACTTCTTATAGTCAAGGAAGAAAGAGGGCAGAAAATTATGTTACCTTTCCTTACTATGCTCCGTTTGAACTCTTGTCAATGTTTCTTCTATGGCTGCACTTGCCCTTGCCCTCCATGATGAAAAGTGCTTTCTGTTACTTTTTAAAAAGGAAAAATGTAATGTTTCATAGAAGGAAACAAGATTCATATTCTGAACAGAGGTGGCCTCATATTTCAGAAGGGCTGGCAAGTCTATCCTTGGTGGTTGCCAAGAGGTGGGTTGGACAGACACAGCTTGAGCTGGAAAGAACATCCAGCCTTGAAATTTGAAGTGGCATATTTTGCAATGCCACTCTCCCTTTCCCTGCTTGAAGCCCCTGAATGTTCCTTCTGGTCATACTGACATCTGATTGGAGAAGAAAATAACACAGCAGGAGATTTTTCTTTTCCTTACTTATAATATGATCCCATTAAAATCTCTCTCTCTCTCTCTCTATCTGTCTATCTATCTATCTATCTATCTATCTATCTATCTATCTATCTATCTATGTAAAGACATATACTAAAGTGTTAACAGTGGTCTGTATCTGTGTGTGAGCAATTGGTTACTTTCTACTTTTTGTTATTATTTGAAATTTTTTGTCACTAAGCATGTGTTTTAAATTTCTGCAGGAAATGTGAAAAGAAGACCTGTTTCCATTTTCAATGGAAAGGGGAAAACTTGCTCTCCTCTCTCAAGTAGGTCTTATGATCTTTGCCCACAAAGCAATGAACAGGGCTCTGTGTTTGTCTCCTGAAGCCAGAGCTAGCTTTCTGAATGACATCCCCCAGCCTTGTGGGCGCCAAACTACTCCGCAATGGGGAACTTAACATTCAGGAACATGAAGGGCTTCCTTCTCCATTCCCTCCCCCTCCTCCCTTGGAACTTATTGGCAGCTCTTCTACACCCTGCCAACCACCAATAACCTGAGATTCGGTCTGAGGGCTGGGAAGAAAAATGAATCCCTCCTGGGACTGAGTTGACTTCTAGGACAGGGATGCTGCCTTGTACTTCTTCCATATTTCCTACTGAGTCTGGCACTGTGATAAACACAAAGAATCACGAGTATCAAGGTGATGGAACCTCAAAGATCATTTGGTTCCACTCCTTATCCCCATCATCAATGCTTAATAATTCCCTAATAAACAGATTAAATGAGGCTACTGGTCACTTTTGCTGCTCAAGAGGTTTAAGCCACAGAATCAGATAACTCCATTCACCCAGACACCATTCTCAGCCAGTTTCCTTTGTTAATGTCCAGGAATACAGAGACATGACTCAGCATTTATGCCTCCATGATTGGGGCCACTGACTCACGTGACACCGGTAGCAACAACAGGTCCCATTTATAGCTTTAAGGGCTGCAATGGCTGCATGCTTGGCATCAGTACAAATCCGCCGTCCCACAGTGTCCCTGCCCCCTCCTTGGGGTGTATGGACATGGCTGCAGGCCAAAACACAGCTCTGTTCACCAGTTCAAGATAAGGAAATATCTATCTGGCCTGACTTGCTATATAAGTACCAGATGGTAATGATTAAAATTAAATTAAATTAATGTTTGACAGTCCATGAAAAGCATAAATTGCATGGTGTGCTACTGGTCCAATCTGTCATCTTGTTTCCCTCAGTTCAGGTCAACAAACAACAGCTGAAAGCTCCCTCTCTGGGTCAAACAGTAGCTATTTCTCTGCTGTGGAAATGGCAACTCAGTTTACTAAGTTGAAGGCTTCTATGCTGCCAAAATCATGATTAAGATGCCTTAAAAGGCAGAGAATGCTATCTTTTTTGCCACTATCTCCAGCAATCATCTCACAAACATGGTAACAGCAATTAATGGTTAGAGTTCAGAAACTGGGAAACCCGAACCTGGCCTAAGCAAACCATTGCCAAAATCACAAAGCAATTGCCAGCTCTAACGACAGCCTTCTTCATTCACATGGTTTCTAGAATGTGTGGGCAGTGCTGATGTGTTATCAAGTCGCAAAAGAATTCATGGTATCACATTTTAAAATCACCCATCTGCCAAGTACTCCCTTCCAAAGTACTTTCAGATTTAGACTTTTGCTCCTTTCCACCGCGTTATTCAGGAATCGGTGTTCCAATATTTACACTGCCTTTCTAGCTACTTAAACACAAAGTAGCATTTCAACCTTTGCACTTTTGCACAAGAACTTTGATGAAATTTTCAAAATGTTCAGCATACATTTTTTGGTGGCAAAGATCAGCTTCTCCAGAAATAAGTCATGTAGTAGAGCAAACAACTGAAGCAGGCACAGTGCTGGAAGCTAGAATGTGCTACCAAGATCAGCCTTCAGGAATGAAACACTTCTTTCCTCAGCTATTGGTAGAGCTGCTGGAGGGCAGCCTTCAGCTGTCAGCCCCCTTTGGAGATTGCCTCCACTGAAGAAAACTACCTCACCCTAGATCCCTGCTCTTTCTAGGAGCAACGATATAACCCAACTCAGGACAACTCTTTCTCATCATTTTCTCTACCTGGGCATGTCTTCCAGAGTACGGCCTGAATCCCTCCCCAATTCACTCAGGTCTCACCTCATCAGAAAGGCCTTTTCTCATCTCTTTTTCTAAAATAGCACACACTCAGGCCTTCTGCATAGCCCCACCTCCACTGCTCCCTGTGCTCTTCGCCTGCTTTCATTTTCTTCATTTCTCTTACCACCACCTGCCATTATTTACATATTTATCGATTATTTTGTTTGGTGCCTTTCTTCCCACTAGAATATAAGCTCTGTGATGGCTGGGAGTTTGGCTATTTTGTTCATTGATTTATTTCCACTTTGCAGAAAAATGCCTAACATATATAGGGATAGAAATATTTGTGAATAGGCGAATGAATGAGTGGTTAGCTGCCTAAATCTTGGTAACTTTCTAGTGCTCGGTTTGTCAAACTCCCTCATTGCACATTCTGGGAATCAGAGTCCTGCCAGAGAAGCATAATAGTCAAGAACACAGGCTTTGGGGTTAGACTGACCTATTCACTTTGTTCACAAACAATTACATAGCTCTTAAGCTGTGCTAAGTATTGTTCTTGATTCTGTAATGCTATTAATGCATTTAATGCTTATAACAACTGTAAGAAGTAAGTGTTATTCCCATTTTAAAGATGAAGAAACTTGGAAACAGAGAGGTTAAGTAATTTGCACCAGGTCACACATCTAGGAAAAACCTAGGCAGTCTGTCTGCAGAATCTCTAGCACTTACCAGCTGTATAATTTTGAGTAAGTTCCTCTCTGAACTGGTTCCCTTACCTATAAAGATGAAAACAATAATACCTACCACACAAAATTTTAAACATTTTAAAATGAGATGATATGTGTAAAATGCTTAGCAGAGTTCCTTACCACATAAGCACTTAATAACAGGCAGTCGTTATCATTTTTATCCCAGTACATTGCCTTCCCCTACAACTGAACAGACTGTATGGACTTCCAAGTATTACCCCCACATGACTTTTGTTTCATGGTAGATGCCCTATATTGACTGCTTGATCCTTCCTGGAGGCATTGAATGACGTACCCATCCACCATTCTGATGTTCCATGCACATTCCCAGCCTTGTGTCACCTTCACCTTAGCTTTGCCCCAACCCTGTAGACAGAGCTAGGGCCAGGTCATATTTGCTGTTCGCTGTCAGTTCTTAAAATAAAATGGTACTTACAGGCAGAAGCAATAAAATTTAGGCGGCATGATCAGCCTTTGTTAACTAGTCCTGAAGTTCTTAGTTCCCATCATCTGGTATAATCACTCAGATAAGCTACAGTCTAAAATTGACCAGGTGTACTGGCCACTCTGGTGTACTGCCCAGATTCCCTTTCAATGAAGTTCTTGTTGTTTCGGGTGCTAGAAGTATTGATGGCCCTTAGATCTCAGACCCTTCAGGGTCTGCCTCAGCTGAAGAGAACCACCATGACCAAGAGGTGGTTTATTTGATGACCTCCCGGGGTTATCCATATTCAATGACTTACCAACGCAGGAATACGAACTCCCAGCCACCTTGGCCCATCTGGTGACAACCTTGAAGGACCATGCCAGCTCCAGAGCTCCCTTGGGAGTCTGGTCTGCTGAGGCTGTTATTGAGCCTGCCTCATAGCATGTGTTCTCCCTCTGTCCATCCCTGCTTCTTTCCCCTTCTTTTTCCCATATGTTGATCTCAAGAGCATGCTCAAATAAACATCCTGCCTCCTATGCTCCATTTCAGAATGAGCTTCCCAGAAAGCCTAGCCTACAGCACTCACACTCATTGCATGGTCTCTGGATTCCTCTAGAAACCACTAAATGCAGGAGATAAAATGGCCTCCCATGATTATAACTCACTCCCCGTTCACTTCCCTAACTTAGCCCCAGTCATTTTTTTACCTTTTGTCAGAGTCATGACTAGTCTAGCCTGCCTCCTCACACAAGCACTTAAATGAAGCTAGAAAAAATGATGCCTATTAGTCAATTCTTGCCTACTGTTGATTACCTCAGCTCAGGGCTTCTCTTTCCTCAAGGAAGTAAGACAGATGATCATAAGTTGCTACACAACATTGGCTCTTTACTGTGACCTCCCGAGTCCTAGGAGAATTTATCAACAAACAACAGGCTCATTTAACCACATGTCAGAAGCAGACAGAGTCAGTCATTAAGTGAATATAAACAACGAGATGCTTCACACATTTGGTAAAGGCTTGGATATTTATAAACATACCCTTGGGCAAGGGTTAGCCTCAATGACACTCACTTTGGGAATAGCAAATCCCAAATCACCTATTTGTTATACCATAAATGACATTTTGATCTGAGTAATCATTAAAATTTCTGTACTTTTAATAGCCCATAAAATCTTAACATGCTCCCTTACATGCCAGATTTCCTGAACTGCAGATGGATCAACCTCATAGCTTCCATTTGATCTTGAAGAATAGAGAAAATAGCTGCCCTATTTAAGTGTGCAGTGCTGTGTGTTTGATAAGCTAATAAAATCATAGAAGACAAAAGTGCAGCAGAGCATAACTACTTATTTTTTAGATTTACTGTGGGAAGATACTTTCTCTAATTAAGTTGATCTTCCTAAGCATATCCTTTGCTCTCACAGTATGCAGCCTAATTCTTACAAAGGAATGAAAGGAACACTCGATAGTCGATTGGTTTCTCGTATTAGTTTTTGTTTTATTATATTCTTTTAGAAATACTGTTTCATTTCTGATCTTAGACTGTCGAGTTACCCAAAGTGGAGCTTGTATTGTTAGGCAGGCATGGGTCCTGATCAATATTCTGTCCTTTACAGTGAAAGATGATATGATTGATGCTGACTTCAATCTGTATGGACAACCACAGCTGTAAAAACAGATGCTCCTCTCCCAGGACAATCCCAGCTGTACATTTATATTCGTGGCGCAGGGCACTTAGCAGAGATGGGTGTTTTGTATCAGTAGGCCTCTGGTACCCCTAGACCACCTGAAGATTATCCTTTAAAAGTTATGATTCACTGTTGATGGGGCTTGCTGCCTCCTAGAATTCTACAACTCCTATGGATCGTGCTCTGAGATTTTGCTCCTGTGCCTCAGATACTTAAAATCACCTCATTTTAGGCCCCCTATAAGTGGTTACTTAGGTCACCAGAACAATGAATCAATAAGGGCTTAATTAAAACATTCTGTATAAAGCACATTACGGTTGTGAATGTCACTGTAGGGGAAACTACTGTGGTTTAACATCTGCCCACAGGAGCTTCAGAAATGACGTTTGTCGTTATTGAAATAGGTTGGGTCTTAGGACTTCTGTAATCTCAAAGTGAATCACAGGGGTTCTTGTTAAAATGCAGCTCTCATAGCAGATTCATACTGAATATGAATCTCTGGATTGGTGTTGGAATCTGCATGTTTAACAAGCTCCCTAAGTGATTCACATGCATTCTTAATATTGAAAACCATTGCCCTAGAGGCTGATTATTTCAGTGTAGGCATGGTTCCTGCAATGACACAATTAGTGAGTCTCTGTGTTTTGTAAAGAAATAGCAGCATTCAGTGACCATTACCACTGAAATGTATGATTAATGATTATAACGATGGTGTTGATGCCCCATGCAGAGCACTCATCCCCCAGCTGCTTACTCCATCTTACCCAGAACCGGAACTAGCTCTATGCATTTTATATTTAGTAGCTGTGAGTGTTGGCTGCTAACAGCTCACAACTGCATTCTTCTCTGGAGAATTACTCTCAGCTGATAGGAACCACCTCACCCAGAGATGCTTAACAGGCATGTATCCACCAACACAGCCAATGACTGACCGGTATGAGGGAGCAAAAATCCAGTCCCTTTGCTCAAGGGAGACAATTCTGTGGTGCCATCTTTGCTCTAGAATGTCCTGTGACAGTAGGCCAATGTTAGACTTCTGCTGAAACTATGGCTTTGCTTGGCTTCTTTCCCTGCCTTTCCTGCTTCCCTCACATTTTTCCTTACAGGTTTCTCCTGAGAACATTCCAAGAAATAAGTGTTGAAGAGGATATGGTAAAAGAGATCCACATATGCACTGTTGGTAGGAATGTAAATTGGTACAGCAATTATGGAAAATAGTATGAAGTTTCCTAAAAAATATTAAAATTACCAAATTATCCATCAATCCCACTTTGGATATATATCCAAGGAAATGAAATTAGCACATGAAAGAGATGTCTCACAATAACCAAAATATGGAATCAACTTAAGTGTCCATCAGTGGATGAATGAATAAAGAAATTGTGGAATATATAAACAATGGAATACTATTCAGCCTTTAAAAAGAAGATCCTACTTTTTTGCAACAACATGAATGAATCTGGAAGACATCACGCGAAGTGAAATAAGCCAAACACAAAAAGACAAGTACTGCATGAACTCACTTATATGTGGAATCTAAAAACAAGAAAATGTGAATGCTGTACCTAGAAACAAAGAGTAGAACAGTGGTTACCAGGGCATGGGAAGGTAGGGAATGGGAAGATGTGGGCCAGAGGGTACCAAGGCACTGTTATGCAGGATGAATAAGTTTAGAGATCCAATGCACAGCATGAGGACTATACTTAATCGTGTTGTGTAGTAAAGAAGTTTTCTGAGAGTAGATTTTTAGATGCTCTTACTGCAAAAAATGGTTAACTGTGTGAGATGATGGATATGTTAACTTGCTTGTCTGTAGTAACCATTCCATTATGTATATATGTATATAAAAACATTACGTTGCACACCTTAAATATATACAATTAAAATAAAAGAATCCTTGTGTCGGTCTCTACTTCTATGTTACTCTACCTAAGACAATATTCATCAGTTGAAGAGGCTTTCCATCAGGAGGAAAGTTGTAAAAAATAACAAAAAACTCTGTGATAAACACAGAGATATATTTATAGTAAGATTTAAAAGTTCCAGGGAAAATGGGCTAACTCCACCATGTTTCTCCCACTCAAGGTAGCTATAAAACCTGGATAGAATGCATACGGTAGCTAACTGAAGACTCCAAGAAGTAAACAGTAGCAGGCAGATTTGGAAAGACAGACCAGAATCTGAAGTACTGCCAAATTGGTGCCGAGTTTATTATTTATTTTATCCCTGACGTGGACTCAAGGCATCCCAAAACCTAGAAGTGGGAACAGGGACATGGATAGAGAGAGCTTCTGAGAAAGCCCACTAGTTCGATCTCAAAGAACGGGAAAGAGATCTAATGCTCAGAGAGAGTGAGGGAAGTCCCCTGGATTTTTTCCCTTGTCTCTATTTTTGTGCATTCTAGGCAATCCTGTAGTTGCAACAGTAGCAATAGAGACAGCAGCTGCAGTGGGGACCTATGAATGTCTAAAACTCTGAGGGAAGAAAATCTTTTCTTCTGGTCAGAAGGGCTGTGTCCTAAGAGGATGAAGTGAATCCCCATTGATTATTTTCCTCTCTTTGCCCTCCTGCTGTTCAGTCCCATAGATAGAGTTTCAGGAAGTGCATGGCACAGCATAGTTAGCTAAAGTCCTACTTTTCTTAGACTGTAAGAGGGCCAGAAACTGTAAAGTAAGCCCTAAAAAAAGAAAAAGTAATGCGGAAATTTTGGGAAGTATGAGGGAAACAACCCCATAAAATTGTTTATGATCTCCTAGGTACACTTCCTAGTTGTGTATGTATGAATCTGACCCTAAACAATATACCAAATATTTTAATAACTGAATTATGGGACAGAACACTGCTTGTATCCCAAATTGGCCACTGGTATGCACATATACAAGGCAAACATGAATAGCCTTGCAAAGCTTTAGAAACTGAACTGACATTGGAACCACAACCCACAGAAGATTCCTTGAAATGTACAGCCTTAACCCAATTGAGTTCCTTGCTTGTTACAATAAAAGTAACTACATTTCCTATAGGATTTAAAGACACAGAGTCTGATAACCCAGAGGAATAAAATACAAAATTACTCAGCACAGAGAGAACCAGGAAAAATCTCAACTCTCATGGGAAAAATAACTAATACTAAGATGACAAGGGTGTGGGAATTATCATACAAAAATCTTTAAGGCAACTATCATTAAGATGTTTTAAGAAGTAAGGAAAAAACCATGCGAAAATAAGTGAGAAGATGAATGTCTCAGCAAAAAAAAAAGAAGATATAAGGAGGAATCAAATGAAAATTTGAAATAAAAATTTTAGAATTGAAAAATACAATAACCAAAATGAAAGTCACAAAATGACCTCAATTGAAAAATGAAGATAATGGAGAAAATAGTGAACTTAATATACTATTCAAACAACAAAGAGAAAAAATATCTTTTGCGAATAATAATCAGAGGACAATACTAAAAGGTCTTAACATTTGTGTCATTGGAGTCTCAAAAGAAAATGAGAATGAGTATGGTGTAGAAAAAATATGTGAGGAAATAATGACTGAAAACTTTCCCAATTTGGCAATAGACATAAACCTGCAGAATTAAGAAGTTCAGCAAACTTCAAATAGGATAAACCCCCAAAATTTCATGCCCAGGCACGTCATAACCAAACTACTGAAAACTAAAGACAAATAAAAATTCTTGAGAGCAGCCAGAGAAAATGACACACCACTTACAGGGGAATAACAATTTGAATTTCAGCAAATTTCTCATCAGAGACCATGGAGTCCAGAAGAAAGTGGTTGACATTTTGTTAAAGTGCTAGAAAAAACTAATTGTCATTTCAATTTTTTAGTAATGAGAGTAAAATAAAGACATTATCAGGTGAAAGGAAACTAAAGTAATTTATTTCCAGCAGACATTTTCTGAAAGAACTGTTAAAGAAATTTCTTCAGACAGATGGGAAAAAAAAACACCAGAAAAAAACTTCAAGCATGAAAGAAAAGCAACATAAATGATAAACTCTGGGTAAGTAGAATATTCTCTCCTCTTAATTTCTTTACAACATTTTTGATGATTAAATGCCAAACATAAGACTTTCTGATGCTTTTCCAATAAATGTGGGTGTACTACATAAAAGCAACTACAATATAAAGGGAGGAGTGTAAAGGAGCATAAATGTTGGTAAAATTTTTCCACTTGAAGTAGTAAAATACTAATTTTGAGTAGACCAAAAATTTCAGTATGTATATTATAATTCCTAGAACAAACACTAAAAAGAGTGTTTTTAGTGTTGCCCTTTTCTCTGTACAGCAAAAAGCAAACAATAAAAATTTTGAAAGCATAATAGTAAAGATATAGTAAAAAATAAGTAAATTATAATGGAATATTAAAATATGGTCAAATAATTCCAAAAGAGGAAGAAAAAGGAAAACAAATAAGAAACAGAACAAACAAAATAAATAATGAAATAGTAAGTCTAAATAGAACTAAATCAATAATTACATTAAAAGTAAAAGTTAGAGATTGTTAGAATGAACTTTTTTTTTTTTTTGAGTTGAAGTCTCACTGTCGCCCAGACTGGAATGCAGTGGCCGCTCCCGGCCACCGCAGCCTCAACCTGCTGGGCTCCGGCGATCCTTCCACCTCAGCCTTCCAAGTAGCTGGAACTACAGGCGCGCACTACCACGCCCGGCTGATTTTTGATTTATTGTAGAGATGAGGTCTCGCCAAGTTGCCCGGGAGGGGCTCGAACTCGTGGGCTAAGGCAGTCCACTCACCTCAGCCTCCCAAAGGCGCGGGATTACAGGCTGTGCCACCGAGCCCGGCAAAATGAACTTTTTAAAAAAAGATCCAAATACATACTGTATGTAAGTGATACCCTTCAAATATAATGATGTAGGTATGTTAAAAGTTTAAAAAAATGGAAAAGATATACCATACACATACTAATAAAAAGAATGCTAGAGTGACTGGCAAAGTGGCACACTGATGAATCTAAGCTGTTTTCTCCATAATTTGCTAAATAAAACTTTAATTTACATTATCTTTTTCAGAAAAGTTTTACTTCATCTTGCCCATAGACCGTCCAGGCATCCAGATATTAAAAAGCCAAGCAACACTAGCTGGACAACTTTTGTGAAGTGTTCACAGGTCTTAACTTAGAACACTACGGATTGCTCTAATCTAATGGTTTACCATAAGGACATAAGACATATTAGGTACAGGGTATTTTTCTAGGCAGATCTCTGCTTCCTGTTAAAAAGCATCCACTTTTTTCTTCCATTTTCATTTTACAATGATAGCAACACCTACCTGATGTAGTTGTAAATATTAAGATGAGACACCTAAGAGATATGCTTGGCACAGTGCCTGCCACATAGTAGATACTCAGTGAATATAGTTCCATTTCTCTTCGTTTTCATGCCCTAGAGTAAGATTTGTTAAGTAAATTTAGAGTAAATTTTGAAGTCTCAAGTAAGGTTTTATAGAGGGTATGTAATGATCTTGGCCTTGAGGAGAAGCTGAGATTTGATGGAAAGCAAAAAAGAAAGATTTTACCCAGACTCCAGTAACAAGATAGCATGAAGGTAATCTTTGAAGCCCCAGACAGCCAAAGGTAGGATTAGGATTAATGATAAAGAAGTCTTGATAAGTAGGAGTGATATTGATTTGGAGCCTAGACTTAAGAAAACACATTGAAAAAGGCCTACTTTTGTGGATGTGAGAGTTGACTCAAGCTAGCCCTTGACCACATGGGGAAGTAGGCAACATTTTTATTTGATGCTTTTCCATCACCCATTTCTGATGTCTTTCTTTTAGCATCTTGTCTAAGGACTCTGGTGTACTACTTATGGTCACTTATTTGGGGAAAAAAGTGAGCTGAAAGATAACTAATCTAGATTAAAGAGTTTTTGACTGAATGGGTTCACCATTCCAGGTCATCAGCAGTTTAAAAGAGAAACTTGGGGCCAGGCATGGTGGCTCACGCCTCTAATTCCAGCACTTTGGGAGGCTGAGGCAGGAGGATCACTTGAAACCAGTGTTGGAGGTTTTAGTAAGCTATGATCGTGCCACTGCCTCCCAGTCTGGGTGAGAGAGAGAAAGAGAGAGAGAGAGGGAGAAAGAGAGAGAGAGAGAATCAACAAACCTTGGCTTGCTTTGTGAAGCCAAGAAAGACTCTTCAATTATTGAATTTCCAGCACTTCTTCTGAGGAGGGAAGTTTTTTTTTTTTATTAGAGAGGCTACTCAAATCATATCGCAATGATAACTTCCCACTTAGATCTAGGCATGCACAGTCTAGATATAATCATGCTTTAGTGTCATCATTCTAAATGATACTTTAGATGAATTTGTCTCAATTGCCCCTATGCAGATATCAGTGTTGAACAATAGGGAGAAGCACTGAGGGGATTCCTGGCTGAAGCAGCCCTAGGTTCAAAGAAATGGAGAAGCAATCAAGTGAAAAAAGCCAAGACCCAAAGTAACAGTACTGTATTAAATCCGAAGGGACAGAGGCAAGATGCCAATCATCCTCCAAGTCTGAAGTTAGGAGAGATGAAGTTCAAACTAGGAAATGGTGAGAAACAACTGTTGAGTCCAAGGGGGTAATGGCGACGAGTTCATCCTTGACATCCATGGCTAATGTTTCTTTCTTTTTTAATGTTAAAGGTGTGGAGTGCAATTCAGGATTAGGTAGATAGGTATTCATCATACAAGTAAAGTTTGGGCCTCCCTTTGGTCCCCTTCACCTGGTTTGAGATCAGGTACCTTTATTGATGTTATGTGCCCCACTCCCCTGGCAGCGTCCCACTACTGCCAAGCCCCTTATTATAGTATTATGATAAATGTTCAGGATCCACTTATAAGTGAGAACATGCGGTACTCAGTTCTTTGTTTCTGTGATAGATCACTGAGTATGATAGACTCTAAATCCATCCAAGTTGCTGCGAAGTCCATAATTTTGTCCTTCTTTGTGGCTGTGTAATATTCCATCATGTATATGTACCACATTTTTAAATCCAATCCGCTTTTGATGGGCAGCATGGTTGGTTCCATGTTTCTGCTATAGTGAATAATGCTGGAATAAGCATGCATGTGCAGGTATCTTTTTTATAGAATGATTTGAGTTCCTCTGGGTATATTCCCAGAAGGGGAATTGTGGGGTCGTATGGAAGGTCGATTTTGAGATCTTTTAGGAATCACCAAACTGTTTTCCACAGAGATTGTATTAGGTTACAATCCCACCAACAGTGTAGAAGCATTCTCTTTTCCCCGCATCCTTTCCAGCATTTGCTGTTTCTTGAGTTATTGATGATGGCCATCCTGACTGCAGTTAGGTGATATCTCAGTGTGGTTTAAATTTGCATTTCTTTGACAATTAGTGAAGCTGAGCATTTTTTCATGTATCTGTTGGCTACTCATATGGCTTCTTTTTAAAAAGTGGGCTAAAGATATGAATAGACACTACTCAAAAGAAGACATGGCTAATATTTCATGTTCAGTGGCTGCCAGCTGTGACTGCCCACTGGATTAGCTTAAAAGGTTAAAGGCAGACTGAGTATAGAAGATGCAGCAATGGACTTCTGATGCTATGGGGAAATTTTAAATAAGTATTAGAAAAGAATTGGCAGCTGTTAGACTACTGAAGTTATGACACATACTACCAGAGAAGGCAGTAAAGTCACTATTTAAAGACTCATTAGACCCTCATTCATTTTAAAGACAAGATTTATGAAAAATAATGAGATCTATCTTATGTTAGTGCTGAAATATGAGCTAAATGACCCATGAGAGGTCTCTTCAAACCCAAGCGATTCTATTTAAACGTTAAAATGCATCTGCTAGAATGGAAATTAAATCCAATAAGCATTCTCCTCAGAAAAGCATTGCTTTGTATGAGCAATGCTCTATTTGCTCTTCTCTTTTTCTCTTTTTATCCCTTCCAAATTAAAAACTGGCTCAAACCTATCTCAAAAGTAATTTTCTTGATATTAACCCCTAAGAACAGGACTCATAGTGTAATATATCAAGAATGTCAAATAAACTTCATTTTGATAGGGGATTCCAGAGCTTTGTGTTGAGAAATATTCTGAAGCTGCACATGAAAAGCTATGACTGATTAACAATGCTCGCCTCACGCAGGAAGGGGGATTAGAGCATGCTTACTAGGTTTTGATACTCCTGCTGCAGAACAAACAACCCAGGGAGTATTGATAATTAAAAGCAATAAGAAGGCAGTCTAATATTTTAATATCCTGAAGCATATATGATCTCACAGATATCAATGATATTTGGTGCATGGAATAATGGATCCCTTCCAAGAATATGGAAATAAGAGGTCAGTCGTTGTTCAAAGCAAAGATATCCACGAGAAGAGGAAAAGACAGAGTACTAGTACACTAAGAATACATAAATTGTTTTTGCAAATCTACTACCTTAAGGTTGAAACCTTCAGGAAAACATTTAGGTATGATTTAAAGGAGAGAGGAAGCAAAACTGCTTGGCCTCATGGAGAGCACATAATATTCTTCTAAGATTGATTACAAAACTGATCTTATAGGCATAGAGTTGAACTTCAGTCATCACCCATTTCCAAAGCCATGTTGTTAACCACAAAGCAATACTGCTTAAACCTTAGCTGAAACTCTGACCCCTAAGTGCTTAATAACTTTTATCTCTTTTGATAGACTGATCTACATAGCTGCCTAATGACCTTGAAGGCTCAAAAGGTAAATCTCGCTGGTGAAGTTGCATCAGTTTCCTGAAGGGTTTTTTCAGAGGATTCAGCCTAGAATATCTCAAGTTTTGAGTCAACATCCACATTCTTGCTCTACCATTTAAAGCTGTGGAGATCTGTCGTGTGGTTCTGGTGGCTGTGGTAATGTAAACTCTAGTACAGGGCACACATTCCTCCAGCCCCATATCTGCTTTACTTGAAACGAGTTGAAATGGGGGCATGTGGTAGTTGGAGGTGAGGTGGGGGGAGATGAGGGGCTGTTGTCTGGCATATTGTTAGAACTCAAAGGTTTATCAAAAGAATAAATAGTTGAATGAATGTGAGTGGAATTATGGGAACCACCTTAAATAGTGGAAGGAAAAATGCCTGCTGGCCTTGGAGCAACGGATATAACAAGCCAGCAAAACAGAAGCAGGACAGTGTAGATAAGATTAGAACTTTCCTACCCTACTATCGCCAACCATCCTTCTAAGACCGGAAAACTGAGATAACTTTGCATAGGAGGCATGTACGTTTGTGCGAGAATACTAAGACAAGAAGGCTAACCTTCAAATTAGCAGGGGCAGTTTATGCAGGCATGAGGAAATTTGGCAGTGCTTAATCTGGGCATTCTTCAGCATGTACAGTATGAAATAGGGAAATAGGGTCACGCAGAAGATCATTGAAGTGTTCGGTTTATTCTGTGAGTCTGGGTTTGGACAAATAAACCTTTTTTCCTTCTTAACAATATACTAGTATGTTGAGAGATAAACAACATCTAAAACTCATGAGCCTTTAATGACTTTATTGAAGGAAACAATTGTACTTCATTTTAGTGACCAGAAAATAATCTAAAGTAGTTTAAGAATAAAAAATTGATTTTGTTTTTAATTGACTGTATTCTGAATTGTTGATTTTGGATGTTAAGCTGTGCTGCCATGGTCACTTTTAAAAAAAAATTTTAAAGATGTGGGGTATAGTTCAGGATTAGGTTTACAAGTGGTCATTGTACAGGTAAAGTTTGGGCCTCCCTTTGGTCTCCACTTCACCTGGTTTGAGATCAGGTACCCTTATTGATAAAGTGTGCCTCCTCCCTTCCCCTGGCAGTTTCCCACTACTGCCAAGCCCTTTCTTATAGTATTATGAGAATTGGTCAGGGTCCGCTTATGAGTGAGAACATGTGGTACTCAGCTCTTTGTTTTTGTAATAGATCACTGAGTATTATAGACTCTAAATCCATCCGAGTTGCTGCAAAGTCCATAATTTTGTCCCTCTTTATGGCTGTGTAATATTCCATCGTGTATATGTACCACAATTTTTTTATCCAGTTCACTTTCAATGGGCAGTATGGTTGGTTCCATGTTTTTGCTATTTTGAATAATGCTGCAATAAACATGTGTGTGCACGTATCTTTTTCATAGAATAATTTGAGTTCCTCCAGTTCCATTCCCAGAAGGGGGATTGCTGAGTGTCATTCTCACTTTTAAGTAGAGAGCTTGGTGGTATTTGATCATCTAAGTAAATTAGAATATAAGGTTGTATTAAATTGGCTAAGTTTAGGCTTCATTTTAAAAGTGGCTGTGCAGAGGATATACCGGGGGGACCCAGAACACTCAGAATTGTCTTTTGGAGAATGAGCCTTTTGTGGTACAAACTTTCCCCACTAGTTAAGTCTATGCATCAGCTACCATTGTCGTGAGAGACAATGTGTGGAAGAAACGTCCTAAGTTTTGGCAAACAGGTGACTGGTTGCTCCCCCATGAGAATGCTCCTGTCCACACCACGCTGAGTGTTCAGCAGCTTTTGACTAAAAACTTTGTGTCCCCCATGCCCCACCATCCCTATTCACCCGATATCGCCCTGAGCAACTTTTTCCCCCCCAGATGATAGAAGTCCTCAAAGGAAAACGTTGTGCTGATGTGGAAGAGGGGAAACAAAAAATGACAGAAGCACTAAAAGGCATCAAAACTGAGTTCAAAAACTGTTTTGAACAGTGGAAAAAGCATCTTGATAAGTGTATCGCATCAAACGGAGAATACTTTGAAGGTGGCTGACATTTAAACATGTAAGAATAAGTGCAATTTTTTATAGATAAAATTCGGGTGTTCTGGGATCTTCCCTCATATAGTCTTGGGAATTAGTGGTGTCTAGAATCTGGTACCAGAAAGTGTTTTGCCTGGCAAATGCTAATTTTGCTTTACAATTATTTGGACAATGCTTCTGCATTTTATGCTTTATCATTTACAGTTATTGACAAGCATAATATTATTGGATATAAAAGTGAACATATAATTTAATCTCCATTTGGGTTTTGAGAGCATTCTAACTGAAATATCTCACTATCTACTTGGTGAAGGTATGTAGAAGAAAAAGACATTCTCAGCTCTAACTTATCCATTATCATAGATTGTTGTCATTTAAGAAAAGATATTTTATACCACTAGCCCTACTTCAAAGGGGCAAAATATTTAGAATCTAGTACTCCTCTATATAACTTGTTATATTGCTTAATTCAGTCCATAATCAGGAAATAGGCAGACATATTTAATTCATTATGTGTTCCTGGGCTCAGAATGCAACTGAATTTTATCAGAAATTTGAAAGAGTAGAAATTTGTAAAATGTGTGTTTTCATGTTTAATTAGAAGAAATGCAAAATTATGTCTTTTGGAATTGAGAATGAATTTTCATAGAATTCAGAATACCTTAGTATTTTCCTCTTATGGAAAAGCATACTGTAAGTGCTGGAAATTAAAGCCCACCCAGAAGCAGCCCTCACCCAATGATGGGTGAAAATTGGTTGGATAAGTAATCCAGCTCTCATGCTCCTCAGATCCAACAATTCTGAGGTTCATGTTCTATATCACGGGTCAGCAAACTATTTCTGTAAGAAGCCAGTTAGTAAATATTTTAGGCTTTGCAAGCTACATGATCTCCGCTACAATTACTCAACTATGCTGTTGTATAGCAAAAGGAAACATAAACAATTTGTAAATGAATGTGCATGGCTGTGTTCCAATAAAACTTTATTTATGAATACTAAAGTTTGAATTTTATGTAATTTTTATGTGCTGCAAAATATTCTTCTTTTGATTTTTTGAACCATTAAAAACATTCTAGCTCACAAACTGTTCAAAACCAGGCTGGATTTGGCCCACAGGTTGTAGTTTGCCAAATTGTATCTACATTGTATCGTGAAGTTTCTCTGGAGATTCTACAGTGATATCTTGCTGGAAAACCCATTATTGCTTTTTTCTCTTGCCTGTCTCACTTCCCCATTTACCTAACAGTGTTCCTTGGAATTGCCTCCCAAACAAGCTACATGCGTTTGAATACTTATCTTGAGGTTTGCTTCTAGAGGAAACAAAACTAAGTTTGGCTGATTAATCACTGAATTGAACATGTGTTGCTTGACATTGTGGAGACCCCAGGAAAGGGTCCTGAGCTCCTAACAGCAGATTCAATAAAAGGATCTTTTCACTACAGTTACGTGCTGCTTAACAATGGGACTATATTCTAAGAAATGTGTCGCTAGGAGATTGCATCATTGTGCAAACATCACCTAGGCTATATGCTGTAGCCTATTGCTCCTAAGCTAAAAACTGCACACCATGTTACTATTCTGAATACTGTAGGCAACTGTAATACAATGGCAAGCATTTGTGTATTTAAACATAGAAAAGGTACAATATAAAATATATCTATACTTTTAAAAAGCTACACCTGTATAGGGCACTTACCATGATTGGAGCTTGCAGGACTGAAAGTTGCTCTGGGTGAGTCAGTGAGTGAAAGTGAATGTGAAGGCCTAGGATATTACTGTAGACTTTACAAACATTATATATTTAGGCCACACTAAATTTATACAAAGTACTTTTTCTTCAATTATAAATCTTTAGCTTATGGTAAGTTTTTGACTTCATATTTTTTAAATTTTTTTTAACTTTTTGACTTTTTAAATAACACAGCTTAAAACACTTTGTACAGCTGTACAAAACTATTTCCTTTGTACTTTTATTCTATAAGCTTTTTACTATTTTTAATGTTTTGCATTTTTGTTTTAATTTTTTGTTAAAAACTAAGATAAACACACATTAGCCTATGCCTACACAGGGTCAGGATCATGAACATCATTGTCTTCCACCTCCACATTTTGTCCCACTGGAGAGTCTTAGGGTCAATTACACTCATGGAGCTGTCATCTCTGATGATAACAAAGCTTTCTTCTGGAATGCCTCCTGAAGGACCTGTCTGAGACTGTTTTACAGTTAACTTTTTTTTACAAGTAGAAGGAATATACTCTAAAATGATAATAAAAAGTAGAGTACAGAGAATATATAAACCACTAACAGTCATTTATTATCATTTTCAAGAATTATGTACTGTGCATAATTGTATGTGCTAGACTTTTACATGACTGGCAGCTCAATAAGTTTGTTTACACTAGCATCACCACAAACACGCAAGTGACAGTGTGCTATGACATTGTGATAGCTACAATGTCACTAGATACACATCTTAAGAATTTTCCAGCTCCACCGTATTTTTATGGGATCCCTGTCATATATATGGTTTGTCATTGACAGAAACATCCTTATGTGGTGCATGACGGTTAAAGGAATAACCTTTACCATTTCGATCTTCTGACTTGCATCTGAGGTAGAACTGAGAGTGTTAATACCTGCAATGAACCCAAGGCAGCCATCTCATCTTCTTGGATCCATCACACTCAAATTCTCATGCTGGGTTTATCAGCAGTGAGGACGTAAAGGTTCCTCATAGCAGCAGGTGCTGGTGACTCACAGTCAACAGAGTCATGTAACAGTCCGCAGGAATCCAGGGGCGTTGGGCGTGATGATAACCATTGCAGCAATCTCTGTAGCCATGGGGATTTATGAAATGTGTTTTCTTCCCAAAGCTCCCTGCAAATAACCAAAGGACTGAATTATTTCTAGATCAGGAACAGCAGGTGGGTAGATGGGGCATTCATTTTTTGGTCCCATCTCGCTCATTTTATGTAGTAATTGCTTTCTCTGCAAATTGAAAAAGCTTTCCTCGCTCTGTTCTCTGCTGTTCCAGATGGCTATACCCTCTCAACCTAGCAGGTGCCTGCCTGTTGGCAGTGAGGCTGTGAACTTCCTAAGTGCAGCATTTTCTGATTTTCAGACACAAAGAAACAATATAGATTCTTCTATTAATGATAGACTTCTCTGATGAAAGGACAGGCCATGACATGTGGACAAGAAATTATGAAGCCATCTCAAGCTCTAAAATACTAGGGACTTATGCATTGTTGAGGAGTTGATTAGTAGAGATTGATTTCCTCTAGTTCTACTTAATATGCAACACACAACAAAAATATACTTGTAAATGTAAAAGAAAAAAAAGACTGACAATTCAGAACCAGCTCTGGAGTGTTTACAAGTTCTAACAAAATCCTTTCAAAATGTGTTTTAATTGGGTTTCTATTAGCAAGTCTAATCCATTGGGACTCCCTAATTACTAAGGTAAGTCTTAACTTCTTTTCATTATTATTCTTTCTTTCAGTCTGAAATAGAAAGAAATTCTCTTTAAGATGTGAATTTTAACTTGAGTCTGAATCCAGCAGAGTAAGCTATCACTGGTTCATTCAGAGCCTAACCCTCTAGAGGACTTCATTTTAAAATTCAAAGACAGGGAGATTATTTATCAGTGTGGCTTTGGCAGTGACATAATTGCCCCTTGAAGTAAACAAGTTGGCCGTCTTGCAACAGAGGAAGTGATTCTTATTTATTTAGTATGGGAATTAGGTTCTGCAAACAAAGGCTTCTGACTACTGGGGCTTTAAAAAATGTTGCATAGTGTTCAAATGAAAAAGCAAAATGAAGCCAGTGAATGCCTATGGTCACAGGGTGTGAGAAGTGTAGCCATAGTAATAAAAACTAAAGTGCCAGAGAGCCCAATGATCAGATCTATAAGCCTGCTGAAATTTCTTGCCCAAGTTCCACATTCCTGCTTGAAAAACACCTTCCTTTTGATCAGACACACAAAGACACACAAAGCTGGGATAGAGCAAGGTGAGAACTGGCTCAGGTATGGGACAGGTTATCTTTCTGCCTGAAACAGTCTCTGAGACCATATGCTGCAGACCTAGGCAGAGGAGAGAGAAGAGCTATTTCTTACAATCGCTTAGCTGCTGAGTCCTGGCATTCTTTCACCAAATTGCATAATCAGGAACAGCAGGTGTATTTCAGAAGCACATGGACCACCACCCTACCCCCTCCAACGTACATATATACCTCACCCAGGTCTTCCTCCAGGTCCACTCCACCAACTACATTCCCATCTGCTTTTTAATGCTGAAAAGTTCACAACTAGGGTTTTATGTAAGATCTGTTGGATGTAAGGTCTGTTTCTTAGTAATATGTATATAATCTTGGGATATATTACATCTTAACTCCTTCATTTTTTAATTCAAACAAACTCACAATGTTTTGTTGTAAGTAACTTCTTTAAAATAGTCTCAAAATTAAAAGGATAAGCTCTATATACGTTACTGTATACAGGAAGAGGGATACAGAAAGGGGAGACTGTGTTTTACTCATTCCAACCTCGAATCACCATAAAGAAGATTCAACACAGGTGTTCATTCTTTATACATTCTAAGGCATACTCTTTGCTATGAATGAAATATATAATAAAATAAAATTCAAAAATGAAATTCAGATCAAATACCCTATTTAGGAACCTGGAAATGAAATTCTTTTAAAAAAAAAACTCCACGATTTTATCCATTTGGCCAACAGAGATGCTATATGGCATTTCTCCAAGTTCCCAAGCTTATTTATATCACTTTGCTATCCTCATAACATCTGTGCTCTTAGGAGAATCGTATTATACTTAACTGAATACTTTTTCTGTTTAGCCAGGAGAAGATGCATAAATACATAGAAATATAAAAATTGTCATATTGTGATAGTATGGGTAAAGTGAAACACTCATAAACAGAACTTAAGTTTGTAGAAAAAGCCATTTTTATCAAAATGTACATGTGATATAATTTAAAGTAGCAGCAGGATTTTTTCCAGAAACTCATTGTATAAAAGCATACTAACAAATATGGTGGATCGAGGTACAAGATACAAAAATATTCATTATAACATTGCAAATGTGGCAAATGTTGGAAATATCCTAACAGTTCATTAATAGGTTAAATGAATTATGGTTTATTTACACAATGTAATATTGTGCAGCCACTAAGAAGAATTAAGTAAATTAAATACGTTTATGTGTTCTGATATAGAGATACCTAAGATATTTTATTAAGTAAATTGTATGTATATGATCATAGGGAGAGAGAGAGAGAGAGAGAGAGAGATATTCGGTCTCACTCTGTTGCCCAGGCCGGAGTGCAGTGGCAAGATCATGACTCACCACAGCCTCAACCTCCTGGTCTCAGACAATCCTTCTGCCTCAGCCTCTTAAGTAGCTGGGACTACAGGTGCATGCAACCAACTGTGGTTTATTTTATTTTCTATTTTTATAGAGATGAGATCTTACAATATTGCCTAGGCTGGTCTCTAACTCCTGGGCTCAAGCAATCTTCCCACATTGGCCTCTGAAAGTGCTTGGATTACAGGCATGAGCCACCACATGCAGCCAATTCAGTGCTTTTTGAACACTTATTTCAGCTGGGTGTGGTGGCTCACACCTGTAATCCCAGCATTTTGGGAGGCCAATGTGGGAAGATTGCTTGAGCCCAGGAGTTAGAGACCAGCCTAGGCAATATACAGTGACCTTGTGTCTACAGAAATTTTTTTTTTTTGAGTTGGAGTCTCACTCTGTCACCCAGACTGGAGTGCAGTGGCACGCTCCCGGCCACCGCAGCCTCAACCTGCTGGACTCTGGCCATCCTTCCGCCTCAGTCTTCCAGGTAGCTGGAATTACAGGCGCGCGCTACCATGCCCAGCTAATTTTTGATTTATTGTAGAGATGAGGTCTTGCCAGGTTGCCCAGGCGGGTCACGAACCCACGGGCTCAGGTACTCCCAAAGCGCTGGGATTACAGGCTGAGCCACCAAACCCGGCTGCATATATTTTTTACAAAGATAAATTGACAGGCACTTTTTCCTCTAGAATTTCTAGAAAGAGGGATGTTGGCAGGAGAAAAAGTTTACTTTCATTTCATAGTCTTCTGAACTGTTTGGATTTTCTTTTTGAGGTGATCATTCGTTACTTCTGTAAGATAATCAAAAAAGAAAAATAAAAAAGGAGGGGAAGAGAAAAGAAAGTTGCCCTTCTGGGAGCATACATAGGTATCATTTTGGTTTACATTGTCTCTGGGACAGTGGTTGTATGGATTAGAAGAGGTCAGCATCGACTTCCCCAATGTGCCCTGAACATCAGTGTCTCTGTATGTATTATAGATGTGTCACCATGTACTGATATCTATCTTATTTGAACCAGTGCAAATAGCTTGTAGTACTTCTTGAGGTAACAAATTTCGTAGATATATCATTCTGATTTCGATTTCACACCCCTCTCAGGGGTGCAAAGAAAAGAGGGCTCTAAATTTAATTTTTTCAGTCTTCAAGAGATGCCTTCCAGGTGCAGGATTATAGAGTCTTGGTGAGTAAGTCAGTGTTTATCCCTCTATGTCTTTCAAAAATGTATGTAGTCTTTGACTCTATCTCCTACACAGCCTCACCTTTCCAAGCAGAAGAATCACAGATCTTTTCATCTGCCTTCAAATAAAGATATCCCCCTTTTGTCCAGTTTCTTAGGTGCCCTTCTCTAGGAAATTTCCAGCTCTAATATAACATTTTTTGAGAGGTTTTAGAATCAGAATTGCAAATGGTTTTCTCAGGATGGCTGTACAAGGATTTTATATAGAGTTCTTTATTTTGTTTCCACTGCCTTTTTTTCTTGACAAGTCCCACTGCTTGGCCAGCTTTTTGGAACAAGTTATCCAACTCCTTTTAGCCATTCTTTTCCCTCTGCAAGACACCAATATCTCCAGATGAAAATGGAAAATGTTCAGATGGTTCTAAATCCCAGAATCCCAGAATAGAACTTAAGGAGTCATTAGATATAATTATGTCCAAACCTCTCATTTTATAAATGGGGGAAACTGAGGTTCAGAGAGATTAAGCAAGGACTCCAACTTGAATCACCAAACTTCCATGCCAGCCTTTTTTCTACCACATGTGTATAGGAGACATATTAAAGATATTTGATATCTGTATATAGCACAGACATTAGACTGAAAACCCACCTGAGTGTTGGAGAAGGGTCCTGAAGGCAGCCTGATGTGATGGGCAATAGATCTTTATTTGCTCAGTCAAGGAGTGCTGTCCTAGGAGAGGGACAAAGATGGTTTCAGAGGTGTGGGGATTGAAGGCTGGAAAACTCAGAGCAGCATATCTTGGCCAACAAATATGGAAGCATTTTAGTATAATAACAACTAGGACAGTCATCTCAGACTGTTTCAGTTTTGTAGCAGTTGTATATATGATGCTTTGGTCTAATTTAGATTAAAATTAGGTGTACTTTTTTTTAATTCATCTGTATGCTTTGATGTGTGAAGACTCAGAGACTCTGGCAAAGTGATGTGCCTTAAATCTTTCAAAATTTAGACATCATGAAAATGACATCCAGGTACTCTGAACATTATACATAATTAACCAAAGTCTAAAGGTCTTCCACATTCAGTAGTAGGCATTTAATACCAGTCACAAAAATGAAATCTTTAAGTCACAAAATAGATGCATCTACACAGAAATATGAGCTCTCTAAAAATGCATGAGCTGCTGCTTATCCATCTTCAAGGAAAAATGAGTCACAGTAATGTTTCTCTCTGTGCAACAGATTTTAAATTGTGATTTATGCAGTTTAAAAGCTGCTAAGTAGCCCTTGTCAGTAGGACAATCACAAGATGGTTTGATGAAGATCATTTTGGACAAATTATCTAATCAACTCAATTCCCCTTCCTCAGGGCAGAAAAGTGAGGAACACACAACCTCAGGAATGACTGTGGTGTATGTGTGCACGTGTGTGTATGTGTAAAGAGGTTCTTTGTTCTCTCATTTTGTTTTCTTCTCCCCAGCTCCTCAGGATGTACTACAAAGACACAGTATACATGAAAGCTAAACAATAGCATGTATAGAAATGTTCCTTCCCCTCCCTTGCCTAAGGCCAAAACATCTTTGACACAGCTTGAAATTCTATCATCCCACCCTGCCTTTAAAGAGTCCCCAAATAAAAGTAAATTATTCTTGTAAAGCTTCAAATACTTATATCTAGTTTTCACCGTGGAAAAATGGAGCTTAGGTTCTCACAGAAATTTATTTTCTCATCTATATGTTTAACAGGTCTTTCAAAAATATCAAAAGCTAAATCACTCTTAGTCCTACATTTAAAGAAATAGTCTTTATTGAAAATAAAAACGACTATGTGAGTAGAGGCATAGAAGAAACTTGACAAAATAGTTTTTGAAAGTTGGATAAATGAAAAAAATCAATATGTATGCCAATTAGACCTTGATAAAGTTGCTTAAAAATTAATTCATAGGAACTTAAATATTTGAACTGTGGACTTCTGATGCCAGATTCTGTACCATTTAGGGTTCAAATCAGAGAAGCAAAACCACTACATACGCGCGTGCACACACACACACACACACACACACACACACACACACACACGCAGGGATTTGACTTAACACAATTGCAAAAGCTGCTTAAGCTGTCTTAGATTGCTGTCTTTGCTTGTGATGCTGAAGCTTAAATTCCACAGGACAGGCAGTGTGGGAGGGGAGGATGGACATGAAATGAGGGAAAGCAGACATGAGCTGGGACCCACAAGCACAAGCCGAAGATGAGGATGAGTTGAACCCCGTGACAGTTCTTGTTTCCTCTATCCTTAATCCTTCTACGGTTGTCCTGCAGAAGCTGAGGAGCCGTCATTACAGAGCGAAACCCACACACCTAACCCAAGAGTAGAAGCAGCTAAAGGAGGACTCAGGGGAAAGTGGAGCAATTAAAGCCCAGCTGCTGTCTCACTCCAGTGAGATGAGTTGGCAGATCAGTTGACAATGTAAGTTACAAAGTGGTTGTTCTCTTCTGCCCTTCAAATCTCACATAAGAATCTCTCTTTAGCTTACCCTAACCAGAAACACATAGGAAAGAGATATCTAAAAAATATAGTTCAGTTTTGCCAAGTTGACACACTTTCAAGTCACCATAGTAGTCTGTATATTCTAGGGAGAGAATGGAGTGTTAACATATTTCTGAAAACTAGATTTGCAAAAAGTGGGACTGAAGGTCTTTGCCAAGGAGGGCAGGGGAAAGGGCAAGGATGCTGCAAGGGGAGTTAAGAAGGCGTGTGCCCAGTTAGTCATTATCTTTCCTTTCATTCATTAAAAATGCGCATTGAGTATTTACTCTGTGTCACGTTCTGCAATAAATTGTGTTTTCCAAAGCTGGCTACAACAATATATCCCTTCCAGTATGTTCATCTTACATCTTAATGTTGATCCTCCTGTATCAAGAGATGTGATCTATGTTCGCTCTCCTTAAATCTTGACAGGACTGTGACTGGCAGAAGTGATGCTATATGACCTCTGAGGCTAATTAATAAAGATGATTAATTTCTACTGGGCTGTCTATCTTTCTGGAGATGCTCATCATTGACTCAGTCCCCCTGTTATAAGGAAGTCCAACCCACACAAAGAGATCACATGTAGGTGTCCCAGTTGACATTTCCAGCTATGATATCATTAACCTGCCAGCATTAATCACTAAACACGTGAGTGAGTTTTCAGATTATTTTTGCCCCTCAGTCTTTAAGTATCTGCCCCCTCAAATTGACGCAAAATGAAGCAGAGGGATGAGCTGTCCTACTGAATCTTGCCAAAATTACAAATCTGTGAGCAAAATAAATGTTGTCATTATTTCAAGTCACTAAGTTTGGGAATAATTTGTTACACCTACATAGTAACTGAAACAGGTTGTTTGCCAGACCAATAGGGGATATATATTATACTATTTTATAAAATCATTCATACTTATTTGAATCCTTTGGCTTTAATATTGACTCAGTTGACTTGGAGCTAAGTTTTTAATCAATACTTTTGTATAAATAATGGTATTTAAATTTTTTTATCTTGAGATAGTTGTAGATCTTACATGCAGTTGTAAGAAATAACACAGAGAGATCCCATGTACTCTTTACCTAGTTTCCTTCAGTAGTAACATCTTTCTAAACTATAGTATGAGACTACAACCAGGAAGTTGACATTGATACACTTCACCAATCTCATACAGGTTTCACCAGTTTTACACACGGTAATTTGTGCATGTGTGTGTGTGTGTGTGTGTGTGTGTGTGTGCGTGTGCGCGTGTGTGTGTATTTAGTTCTACGCAATTTTATCACACATGTAGTTTTATGTGACCACTACTGCAGTCAAGATACAGACAAGTTCCCTTACAAGGAACTCTTTATACACTCTTTTGCAGCCACAGCCACCTCCCTCCCACCACCACCACCCCTCAATTCCTGGCAACTTTTCATCTGTTTTTCATCTCTATGTTTTTGTCATTTTGATTTATGTCACTTATATGTTATATATAAATGTCATTATGTGTTATATAAATGAAATCATATAGTATGTAAACTGTTGACATTATCTTTTTTTTACTCAGCATAATTCTCTAGGGATCCATCCAAATTTTTGTGCATATTGATGGCACATTCCTTTTTATAACTGAGTAGTATGTCACGGTATGGATCTACCATAGTTATTTAAGTGTTTACTCATTAAAGAACATCTGGGCTGTCTCCAGGTTTGAGATATTGTAAATAAGACTTTTTGAAGATGCATGGACAATTTTTTTGTGTGTAAAAATAAGTTTTCATTTCTCTGGGATAAAGGCCCAGCGTGAAATTGCTGGTTGTATGGTAAGCTTGTGTTCCGTTTTGTAAGAAACCATCATACTCTTTTTCAGAGTGATTGAACCATTTTACATTCCCATCAGCAATGTATAAGTGATCCAGTTTCTCTCCAGCGTTTGATGTTATCGTTATTTTTATTTTAGCCTTTCTGATAGATGTGTAGTAACATAGTAACATTTTTGTAATATGATTTGACCAGTTGTACATGAATTCCATTCTTTCTTGCTTCTGCGGAGGTTTTATTTTCTTCAGAACTTCTAGGTGTAGGGCTTGCTGAGAAACTTCTCACCCATGCCGAATAGTAAGGGGATCTCTTTAAAAAAAAAAAACAAAAAAAAACAACAGCAGCAACACACACACAAAAAACATACCTCGTTGTCCTTGACCATCCACTATGAAATGAAGAAAAGAATGAGTTATTTGGAGTCTGTAGTTAATGGCTGGCTTTCCTTTCTTAGAAATCACTCCTAACAGATATACAGAGACTTAATGTATTTAAAAAGATTTAAATACATTTTTTGCACTATATCTTAAGTGAGAGAATCAAGATAAAGACAAGAATTGAGAAACGATTAAATATAGGGTTAAATATATAAAATGCATGAGGTCTCTTGTAATTGACTTGGAAATGTATGCATTTGTAGAATAAAGAGGGAGATGTGGTGAGTTATCTAGATCACAACACTTGCAGGGAAATAATAAACCAGTTGCTGAGAGAAGCCCAGCTTTGTTCTGAGACCAGAGTAGAAATTCCTCTATGTCTACAGAGGCCACGTCGGTAATGCAAGTGAGTAAATCAGATTGGGAATAAGACAATAGTGAAGTGGGGACTGGGGCAGTGTTAAACTGCACAGTCTAACAGGCAGCTACTACTCAGCTTCAGTCAATATCGCCAAGAGAGAAGCATAAGCCCATTGTCGTGAGCTTTGAGTTATCTCTGCTTTTAATGTATTAGCAACTACATTAGCTAAAATACTAACTGAACAAAACACTTCTGCAACCCAGAGTTGGACTACCACTATCAGTTTAAAACCTCTGGTCTTGAAGAGTAGGCAGGGACATCTAATATAAGACAATCCTGATAAATATGATCTCTTTCATCTTAGCTTTGGGTAAATATTGAATGCCACTGAGTTGGTAGCTATACTTTCTGACATGCATATAGAATGCAGATTGTGTAGTTGGTCAAATGTGATGCTATGTTTTTATAGTCAGTCAGCAATAATAAAAATATGGACCAGGTGTGGTGGCCTATAATCCCAACACTTTGAAAGACTGAGGTGGGAGGATCACTTGAGACCAGGAGTTCAAGAACAGCCTGGGCAACACAACAAGACCCCGTCTCTACAAAAAATTTTTAAAAATCAGTCAGGCATGGTGGTGTGCACTTGTAATCTCTATCACTCAGGAGGCTGAGGCAGAAGGAGTACCTGAGCCCAGGAGGTCAAGGTTATGGTGAACCATGATTGTGCCACTGCACTCCAGCCAGGGTGACAGAGTGAGACTCCAATTCAAAAAAACCAAAGTGATCAAAAGACTTGAACAAACACTTTATGAAAGAAGATATGTGAATTGCCAATAAACATACAAAAAGGTATTCAACATTATTAGTTGTTAGGGAAACTCAAATTAAAACCACAACGAGATAAAACTACATACCCACCAGAGTGGCAAATATCAAAAACACCCACTAAAGTGTAGGTGAAGATTTGGAGCAACTGGAATGCTCATACATTACTGATCAGAATGTAAAATTGTACATCCTTGTTGTTTCTATTTTAAAATGTAACATATTCCTTCTTCATGTCTTAGCAATTCCACTTTGAAGCATATATTACCCCAAACAAAGAAATGCACATATTTACAAAAAGACTTGAGCAAGAATGTTCAAAGCAGCTTTATTCAGACTAGCCAATAGCATCCTAAATGTCCATCAACAGAAAAATGAGTACACAAAAACTTTGGGGTATATTCATACAATGAATGAGCAATAAAAATAACTCATCAGGATGCATCCAACAGTATGGATTAATCTGAAAAGCATTAGGTTGATTGAAAGGAACCTTACACAAAAGAGTACATGCTGTATGATTTCATTTATATTAAGTTCAAGAACAGGCAAAATTTATGGTAATTTGAAAACTGGTTGCCTCTATGAGTGGGGAAATTGACTTTGGTTTTGGGAGATGAAAATGTTCTGTATCTTGAGCTAGGTGATGGTTACATGGTATATATTTTAGTTAAAATTCTCCAAACAGTACACATAAGATCTGTGCATTTTACTATGCGTAAATTGTACCTCATTAATGTACTAAAATAATAGCTGAATCTTGGCAGATAACAACTGGACAAGGACGCTACTGGCCTGGCCCAACCAACCTATCCAGTTTCATTGAAGGAAGAAATGTCAGCCTCCAAGTTGGTACATTGTACTGGGGTGCATGTGCTGGGCCAATTCCACACAGAGATGGTAAAATAAACATATAAAGTCCAAGAGAGAAAAATCCTTCTTTTCCTCAGAAGGTTTATCATACAGATTAAGAAAATGACTTTGCAAGATTCCTACCACACAAGTAAAGAAAATGAATCAAATAACATAGATTCAAATTCTGGCTTCCCCAGATATTGGCTGGGTAACCTTGGGCAAGTTATTTTACTGTTCTAAGCCTTCCATTGCTCAACATCCTCAAAGTGTTGTCATGGAGATTGTAAAGTGCTCACCTAGCACAGTAACAAACATATAGTAAAGGGTTCAATAAACGGTAGCATTTCACCCTGCAGACGTGTATGGACTGAACATCTACCCTTCAAGTCTTGTCTAATATCTTCTCCTTATAGATTCTTTCACTATTAAAACTCCTAGGAAGAGTAACATACTGAGTCCTTAACTCCTTAGTGCAAATCACTTTTAGCAAGAAATGACTTCCTCGGAGGCAAGCAAGGTGAGCAGGTTATAGGGTAATTTTCTTGAGGTGGATGTAGGGGAAAGCACTGTTAAAGATGTGACACTTAGGATTACCTGTTTGCAAGTGACTGAAATGAGCTCTGCTTAACTGAAAGCAGACTTGGGTTTGCAGAAACCAAGGTCCCTCTATAGACCTAGGCCACAGGATTCATAGCCATCAACTTAAAGCAGGAAGTAACTAATTAGTGCATGACCTCCAATTATTTCTTTGCATCATTTCCTCAAGATTCAAAGTCTCAGAAGAGAGTATCAGATTATCTTCTCCATCCTGGCTCTCAAAGTGGGCAAGACTATGAAGGATTGGACACCTTTGGCTTCCAAGGGGTGAGGCAGGAACCTGGAATTACTTTACACAAAGACTACCTTAATGAGGGAGAAATATTCCCCAAAATCAGATTGGGATACTCTTGGGAAGTGGCAGTGGGTGCTGGGCAACTGAAAAGCGATACATTTCTACCTGAAAGAACACAAAGAAGAGTAGTGGAGAGCCAGAAAATACCCCTTTCTCCTTTCTAGCAGGTTCTTCAGTGGCTTTATAGTTGGAGCTCAATGACCTTTTTGGTGATCTTATTATTAAATTAATTTCAACAATATCTCTGAGCAGTGGAGAGGGATTATCAATTTATTTCCTCATTAGTGACTTGTTCTGTTATACACAGTATTCATTAGAATACTGAAATATCAAGAAATTTACATTTTAATTCATGTAAATGTCACCAGAATAAATATTTTACTTTCATAAAAATATTACCTTGGAGTTGGCCATTATTGACTTCTAGGGAAGAGGGAGGTCAAAATATAAATTTGAAAATTGTAATGTACCTAAAGTTTATTTTAATTTTTTTTTCAGGTTTTCCTATATGGATTTTTCTTCAGCTTGAGAGAAACCATATACTGTCATAATAAAATATTTTTTGTATTCCATATCCACTCTATCACAGAAATTTTTTTAGTTCAGTTAATCTATGTGTGTGTGAGAGTGTGTGTGTGTATGAAGTCTTTGTAAATTTTGCCAGCAGCCTTTTCTATTCTGATTGATATAATAGCTTTTTTGAAATCAGTTTTAAATCATGTGTACCTGTCAATCAATTTCAAGCATACTTCTGCCTCATAGGCATCTTTACTTAGTAAAAACACCTCGTTTTTACCATGACATTTTCTCATAAAATTATTTTCATATATATCACAAAAACAAATAACTGAATCTGCCATGTTGAACTTTTTTTTTTTTTGAGTTGGAGTCTCACTCCGACCCCTGGATGGAGTGCAGTGGCATGCTCATGGCCACCCCAGTGTTGACCTACTGGGCTCCAGGGATCCTTCCACATCAGCCTTCCAAGTAGCTGGAACTACAGGTGCGTTCTACCATGCCCAGATAATTTTTTTTTATTTATTTATCGTAGAGACGAGGTCTCACCACATGTCCTAGGCTGGTCTTGAACCCACGGGTTCAGGCAATCCTCTCGCCTCAACGCCCCCTCCCCCACCACCAAAGTGCTGGATTACAGGCTTGAGCCACCATGGCTGGCCTGAACTTTCTTTTTTTTTAATTTGAGGTCTTACTCTGTTGCTCAGGATGGAGTGCAGTGGCACGAACATGGCTCACTGAAGCCTTGACCTCCTGGGTTCAAGCAATCCTTCTGATTCAGCCTCAAAGTAGCTGGGAGTACAGTTGCGCGCCACCATACCCGACTGTTTTTTTTTGTTTTTTTTTTTCTGTAGAGACAAGGTATTGCTATGTTGATTAGGACCAGGCTGGTCTTGAACGCCTGGACTCAAGCAATCCCTCCACCTCAGCCTCTCAAAGTACTGAGATTACAGGTATGAGTCACCATGCCCAGCCTCCCAATGTTGAGCTTCTAAAATAAATTTTAGTAATAATGTCTTATTTTTCCCTCGACAGAATAAACTTCTAAAAATTTTACTTTGATTCAATGAATTGGGTGAAAAAAATTTAACCACCATTGGAATTAACAGATTTTTAAATCTGAAGCTTCCAATATCACTGACATAAAGCCTACTCACTTAATTCTTTGTGAAGTTCTGCTAATGGAGCAAACACAATAACATCTATCACTTCATTTTTAATATGTACACATGAAAACTTGGAATAAAAATAAATGATATTAGTTTTGGAACATGATGATTTGATCTAAATTAAAAGTCATGCTTTGCTGAGTGATATGTAAATACATCTTCTGAAGGTGTACAAGTTAAACTGCCATCTTCAGGCCCAAGTATCTTAAATTATCCTCTGAGTTTCAAAATAGATGTGTATGTATCTCTCATGGATTTACCTCCTCAGTTTTACATAGTCAATATATTATTTTGGTTTCCAGGGTGAATAGTAAATGTCTCCAAAAATGTTGTGAAAATTACATGTCCATAACTGACTTAGAAATTGATAGTAGCTTGTCATTAATAATCATACACTTCATTTTTGGGGGGAGGAAACATCTTGTTGACAACTTAAAGCTTAAAAATATATACATACACATATAAAAAAACCACTTTTACCCCCACCCTCATGAGTAGGTCCAGGCATCTCCTGCCCACAGGGGGCAGAAGAAGGGGTCATCAGGGCCCTCTCAAAGGCACCCACCCTCCTCTCCCCACGTGTTCCCTGCCTCTAGTTTCAGTGCAGGAGTCCAGGTGGCAAGCCCCTCCGAGAAAGAAGGGATCCTCCCCAAACTTCCACTCCACCTTGGATTGAGCTGCAGGTGCGGAAGACCTCACTGAACTTTTTGGGCCTCCCTGCTTCACTCCCTGGTTCCTTGTCCATGCTGAAACTGCAAGTCAGAAGTGAGTGGAGTGGGCAGGACTGGTCCAGTGCTGGCTCATTCTGATAGTTGCTCTCCCCAGAGGACGCTTTAGAGCTCATATCTCTGAGGCTGCAGAGTTGTAGTCTGAATTCCAGCCCCTCAACCCCACTGTATTGAAGGGAAGGAAGGAATAGAAGGAGGAAGGGAAGGAAGGGAAAGAAAGGGAAGGAAGGAAGGAAGGTAGGAAGGAAGGAAGGAGGGGGAGAGAGAGAGGGAGGGAAGGAAGGGAAAGATAGGGAAGGAAGGTAGGAAGGAGGGAAGGGAGGGAGGGAGGAAGGAGGTTAGGAGGCAGGATACAACATGGGGGAGAAACAAAGATGGCCAGTTGGGAAGAGGGGCTCCTGGGCTCCTCCTGGCTGCCCCAGAGTGGGGCTGAGCCTCAGGTGGAGGCAGAGTCTGAGGAATCCCCTAAAAAGGAGGAACTAGAACTGTTCCCCTCAGACTCATTGTCTTCATCCTCATCATTATCCTCCTCATCATCCTTGTCCTTGCCATTCTTCTCATTCTTGTCCTTGTCCTCAATCTCATCCTCAGTGCTGGACTCATAGGAGTTTCTGCCATCCTCAGAGGAGTCCACAATCTCATCATCTTCCTCTTCTTCATCCTTGTCATCCTTATTGTCCTCATCCTCTTCATTTTCCTCCTCAGACCTAGACTTAGACTGCAGGGCAGTCTGGCTTTACTTGGAGTTCAGGCCTCGCAGCTTGGTCATGACCTTACGTTTATTGGCAAGATACTTCACAGTCCTGGGGAGACAGGCTGTTGACCCAGAGGCCCAGGTGTATCTTGTACTTCTTTTGCTGCTCCACTACAGCCAGATTTCTGTAGTGCTTTTTCTAGCTCTGGGAGATGCACTGCGGGAGGCTGCCAATCTCCACCATGTACCCCTGGAGCAGCAGGAGGCTCAGCTTTCTGTTGGATAGCAGCTCTTAGGAGAACTTCTGGCAACCATTTGTGGGAGGGTTCTTGGATTCTTCCTGGAACGTCATCTTCTCAGAAGAGTTTGCAGCCGTGGAGGTGCCTGCAACTCACTCAGCTCTCTCTCATGTAGCTTTTGGTCTTCAACTGTCTTAATCCCTATCAGTTTCTCCTTCTCCATGTTATCCCAAGTAACCTCCATGGCTTCTGAGACCTCTGCCATGTCATTCTTGAATCAGGCCATGTAGTCACTGATGACACTCTGTAGCCAGATCTCCTCCTCTCTCTTGGGTGACTCTGGCAGCTTGCCCCATATCTAGTGCTCCCACAAGGCTTCCTCTCCAACTGTGCCTTCAGTGCCGACTCCGTGGCCTTGTATCCTTGTACTTGGCCTTCTTCCTAGACAAGGCATTCCACAGTCAGGTCAGCAGATGGGTTAACTCACTTTCAGAGGACTCGGGCCAATCCTCCTGCAATTGCCACAACTTGTCCTCAAAAACAAAAACAAACAAACAAAAATGGACGATACAGGCTGCTTAGGCTTCTCTGACCTGCCTTTGCTTCCTTCCCAGGGTGACTTCTTGGAGGCCATGCTTGCTTTTTGTTGATGTTCAACTTCTTCTCCCCCAGTACTTGCTGCTACTGCTCCTCCTTGTCAAGCTCTCAAGAAAATGGAGCAGTTCTACCTTATAATCTTTATTTTCTGGATGTGCCTCTGGTGTTAGGCATCCTCCTGCTTCTGGAAGACTAACTTCCTGCTGGGTACATCCTTCATGTCGGCTCTGAACAGTACAGTGAGTAGCTGGTTGGAGGTGACTTGGTGGGTTACCCATCCAACTCGTCCTTGATCTGGTGTTCTCAGCTTTGGTGAAGACAGATTTGGTGATGCCCACCTCACTGATGTTCAGCTCGGGGTGCTTCTGGATATAGTCCTGCATAATCTCTTCATACTCCTTTCACTGCTCCAAGGCCTATGAATCTATTTCAGCCTCTTTTTGTCTGAGATCTGAGACCATTGCTTCCTCAGGGAGTCCTTCACCTCCTTCATAGTGGCATCTGGTAGCACTTTGAGATATTCCTTCTTCTCAAGAGTGTACCACAGCTGCTGGAAGGTTTTAGACTTCTTGGGTGATGTCTGATTCTTGGCATTCTGGATTAGGTGGAAGTGATCTTTTTTGAACTGGGCCAGGTTTCTCTCAACCTCTTGATTCTCCCTCTGGAAATCATGAATGTATTTCATCTCCTCTTTCTCCAGAAGCTCCTTATATTTCTTAGGCAGAATCTTGGTCAGGTCCATGTTGCTCATCTCAGGGTGGAATTTCACATACTTGGCCCCCTTCTCCATGAAGAAGCAGAAATAAGAGGTCAAGGGCTTCTTTGGGAAGTCTGAGTGTTTCTTAAGGTTTTTTTCTTGTTTTTTGTTTTTGCCTTTCTAAGTATTTTTAAGTGTTCCTGGGCATCAAGAAGCAAATCTTTCAACATACAGAACTTCCTCACCTTATTAGAAATCTCTACCCATTTGAGCTTGCACACGTCTCCAGAAAAATCTTTAAATGTTGCTTTTCCCATTCCATATGTAGTTTGATGATTTTGAACTTGGAGCTGTCATTGAGATTGAAGGTTGTTCTTCATGCATTGCCACAAAGTCAGTATGTCTTCCTGGGATCAGTGGTCTTAGTCTTTGGGGTGGGCCATTTTCAGGTCTGTAGAACAGTCGGCTTTTCTGTTTGTCCTCCAACTGTCCAGCCACTTTCTCAATCATGCCGGCTGGACAAACCTGGAACAAAAGGTATGTCTCACCATTTAGAAGACATACCAGTCCCCACTCAGGCAGGATGAGAGGTAAGGGACTTTCCATCTCTCCCAGGTGGGAGGGGGTACAGGTCAACATTCTCAAAAAGACCCAGTCAAGACCCTCATAGATTTAGTGGATGTGTGGGTGTGGGAATGTGCTCCTCCTCTTCTTCCTAACCCCCTCCTCCAGACTCTATAGCCCAGTTCCAAGGTGTATGTACTCCCTTGCCCAACAGAGACTGCTCTTGGAGTGCCAGCTCAGAAGAGGCCCCAGGCTAGAGAGTCTGCATTTCATTTTTTAAAATTAATTGTAACTGAAAGGGTTTATTGCAAAATACATGCATTATTAAACAATAAAATCATTGTGGTTTAGACAACAAACCACTGTAGCAAAGAGCGTTTGGGCTAATCTCTATATCAAGCACTGGAAAACTATTGCCTGCAGGCCAAATCTAGAATACAATCTATTTTTGTAAATAAAGTTTTATTGGACAGAGGCCCTTTCTTTCATTTATGAGTGTTGTCTGTGGTTGCATCAGAGTCCATATGACCCACAAAGCCTAAAATATTTACTATCTGGCACTTTAAAGAAAATGGTTGCTGACCCCCTGCTCTACAAGTAACATGGCCTAGTCAGCTTGTATTTCTTGTACATATTTTATATACACCTAACTCAGGGTTTCTCAGCCTCAGTACTATTGATATTTGGGACTGGTTAATCTTTGTTGTGGTGGGAGGGGGAGCTGTCCTGTGCACTGTGGGATGTTTAGCAAGCATTTTGTGATCTCTACTCACTAAGTGCCAGTGGCACCCTCCTACTTTTGACAATCAAAAATGTCTTTAAACATTGTCGAATAGCCTCTGGTGGGCAAAATGATTCCCAATTGAAAAATCACTGACCTAACCTCTAATTTCCCATGGATCTCACAAATTCGGACAGGGCAGTGTCATGTAACTTGAGACTGTGGCTTAACACGTAGCACAATTAACTGGCACTCCAAGTGGCCAACAGAAGGAAAGCAGTGTGGAGTATTTTTCTCACTGCCATCCAGGGCCAGTGGGCATTTGTTGTCTTTAGTCATACATCTAGTTCCCTGCATTCTGTCCTTGGAAAAGGTGTATTAGTTTCTTTGTGTTTCAAAAAGGCCAGTAAATGAGTAGTGGGTTATTGTATAAAGTGGAGGTTTATTAAACCTACCAAACCATGTAAGCTGAATGAGTAAATAAGTAATGCTTAATAAATCCACTACAAAATTCTTAAGTCTTGGATTCCTTCACTTATATCATACCAGGAAACTTTTAACATCTCAGCTTCCTTTACTTTACCCCCCCCCCCCCGCCATTGAGTCCAACTGAACAAACAATTGGAACCATTCCCAGCATTTTAAACTAAAACAACGAAATAAGAATTTCCTAGTGAGTGTTTCTTCAATAGTGAACTCAGCCTGATCTAATATTTTGTCTTGCTTTCATTGGTATAGCACCCACTGAACCTATTCTGATTTTTGCCAATATACATTAGTAAATTTGCCAACAGATACCTGTCATAACCTGATTCTAGTTTAGGTGTGAAAATAATCAGAAGAATGAAGTAAGAAGTCAGGAGAATTTTCTACCCCTTTCAAGGCAACACTCTCAGCAAAGTTGTTACAGGGTCTTCAATGAATGAAGAAACAGCCTTATCAACCAGGAAATAAAAGAAGGTTGTCTATAGGGTATAGATATTGAGTTATATGAGTCTTACCATTCCAACTCTTGGGATTCTACTCTCTTCTAAACCAAATATAACTCTTATGTAAAATATATGGTAAGCCAATGTTCTTATGCAGTAGCCTCAATATCAAACTTTGAGTTTTGTTTTTAGCTATCTCAACCCAGTGGCTGCAAGTAATAAGTGATTCCTTGAATAAAATCATAGACATTCCACAAATTTTTGGTTTTATCTTGATATAAAACATTAAGACTTTGAGGTTGCTGTTCTCTTTTCTTTTAGCTATCACATTCAGCTAGAAGCAACTAGGTTATACTGGAAAATTTGAATCCCTTAAGCCTTTTATATTATCCTTTTACAATTGCCACTGGATCCTTCACAGCCTTGCCCAAAATAAGCACATTACTCCTAATGAGCACAGATAGTAATTTAATTAGCTGCTTGTTTGGTTTATGCATGTCTAGGACTACTAGTTGAGTTTTTAGCGACATCAACAATAACTAGAAGAGATAATCAAGTCTGAGATTTCCTCCCTATTTTCCTGAGGATCTGTTGCTTGTAACCACTTATGGCACCAATTTCTCAATCAGATTGGCTATTAAGCAAAAAAGTCATTCATCAATAGTTATTACGATTGCTTGCAGGGCTGGAAAATTGGGATTGAAGCTAAACTTTCAGGAGTAGAACCTAAAACAATTCCTCAAAACAGACTTGATAAACTACTGCCACTGAACACTAGAGGAAACCTGCATTGCTACTATTATGACTCCAGATCTGTGGCAGGAACTCAATTTTGCAACCACCAGGAAGCTGCTTTCATTGCACCATTAGATGCTAGACATAGCTTCAGGAGAAATGAAAGCACTGCAGATTGCTCACATGGTTGTAGTTGATTGATGGAGTCTAGGTCACATCCCTGCACAGTAGTTACAAGTAGGGCTGTGAATTTGAGTTTCTATCCCTATGTTTGGGAAGTTGGACACAGACATGGGAAATTTCTTGTTCTGGTTATGTATTGGTGTGTAGCCTGCTGTATTTGTCAGGGTTCTCCTGAGAGGCAGAATCAATAGGATAGATTCAAGAATTTTCAGACAGGTATTTAAACTGTCACATTCTCCAACTACAAGAAGTCCTCACTTAACACTGTCTATAAATTCTTGCAAACTGCAACTTTAGGTAAAATAAAGTATAATGAAATGAATTTGACCATAGGATAATTGATACAAATAAGAGCTAAGTTTCTATGACATACTTCTGGTCACAAAAAATCACCAAATTTCTAAATAAAAGACTAACTTCTAATATTAAACATTAAAGTAAATGTGATCCATACATACATTTAAGACAAATTAATACAAACAAGATAATTATATACCCAAGTTATTCCAGTTCAGGGTCACGCGTGATCGGAACCCATCCTGGCAGCTCAGGGCTGCCATGCCAGGATATATGAGGGGGGACCTCCCCAAAAAACCCCTGGAATTATTTTTTTGGAGGCAGGCCTATTGCAGTACAGGCTCACCCCGCTAGGTAAGTGTTCTAGGAACCAATTGGCGTCAATGCATCAGCTAGTGTTATGAGAGTCTGCATTCAGCTTCAGCAATTTTTTTTAGATCCTTTTAATGCATTTGCCCATTTCATGATGGATGATTTACAAGCACACCTGCCCACACCACACTGAGTGTTCAGCAGTTTTTTACCAAAAACTGCATGATCCCCATGCCCCACCCCCTCTACTCACTTGATCTCGCCCAAAACGCCTCCCCACCCCCACAGCCCCATGAGAAAAAGTCCTCAAAGGGAAACATTTTGCCGATGTGGAAGAGGTGAAACAAACAACAACAACAAAATTGGCAGAAGCACTAAGAGGCATCAAAATCGACAAATTTAAAAACTGTTTTGAGCAGTGGAAAAAGCATCATGATAGTTGTATTGCATCAACGGGGAGTACTTTGAAGAAACCTAAACATGTAAGAATAAATACACAATTTTTAGAAGATAAATTCTAGGTTATTTGGGTCCCTCCTTGTATTTACACACACATACAATTTCTCTCTCTCTCTCCCGCCTCCCACACACACTGGGACCATGAACACATGTCGGTTGACCTGCACAGTTTTGGGATATAGGAGGAGATGGAGTTCCTGGAGAAAACCCGCACAGACGTGGGGAGGACGTGCAAACTCCACACAGATGGTGGCCCTAGTCAGGTTTCTTTTTTTTTCCCCCGTCAACATGACAACAAAATGATGTTATTTGAGGATTTGCTGTATAGAAAAATTATCCAAAAGCTAATGGGCAACCATGAATAGGAAGACTATGATGGATGCTTCCTACAAAAGGTATGCACCAATATATTGATAGTGTTTAGTTTAGGAAGTGGAATTATGGAAGAATTTTTCTAGCTACATTTTCTGAATTTTCTTCAGTTAACACATATTCCTTCATTATTTTTTTAAAAGATATAGAAATACATCCTCAAATTTAAGTTTGATACTCCAGCAAGAAAAAATTCTGTAGTAAGAAATGTAGTAAATGTAGTAAGAAATACCTGTGAACTAAACGCTTTTATGAAACATTTCAACAATGTTATTGAGATCTAACTTTCATAACAAAATTCACCCATTTTAAGTATACAATTAAATACTTCCTATTAAATTTGTAGCTTTCAACCACAATCCTTTGGTAAGACCTTCATTTTCTTTTCTTTTCTTTCTTTTTTTGGCGGTGGGGGTTGGCGTCTCACTCTGTCGCCCAGACTGGAGTGCAGTGGCCACTCCCGGCCACCGCAGCCTCGACCTGCTGGGCTCCGGCGATCCTTCCGCCTCAGCCTTCCAGTAGCTGGAACTACAGGCGTGCGCTACCACGCCCGGCTGATTTTTTATTTGTTGTAGAGATGAGGTCTCTCAAGTTGCCCAGGCGGGTCTCGAACCTGTGGGCTCAGGCAATCCACTCACCTCGGCCTCCCAAAGTGCTGGGATTACAGGCTGAGCCACCGAGCCCGGACCCTCCATTTTCTATCTTCATTTTTACTCCCAGCTCTAGGCAACCGCTACCTGTTTTCTGTCTATAAATGTGCTTATTATGGGCACTTCATATCAACAGAATCATAAAATACGTAGTCTTCTGTGTCTGGATGATCTCACTTAGCAAAATGCTTTTGAGTTTCATTCATGTTGTAGCATGTTATCAGTGCTTTGTTCCTTTTAGTTGCTGAATAAAATTCCATGTGATGGATATGCTACAATTTGTTTATCCTTTCCTCAGTTAATGGGCATTTGGATTGTTCTGGGTTTGGACCATTATAAATAATACCGCTATGAACATGTCTATGTAAGTCTCTGTGTGAAAATTGTTCTTATTTTTCTCGGATACATACCTTTTTCCAAAGTTGCTGTACCATTTTACATTCCCAGCACAACTGTATTAGGGTTCCTATTTCTCCACATCCTCACTAACATTTGTTGTCTTTTTTATTGTAGCATTCTTGTATGTGTGAACACACATCACATCTCATTGTGTCTTTTATTTGTATTTCCCTAATGAGTAATGATGTTGAACATCTTTTAATATACTTAGTAGTCATTTGTATGGGGTTTTTTTGAAATAAAATATCTCCTCAAATATTTTCTTTATTTTAATTAGGCTCCTTACTATTGCGTTGTAAGAGTTATTTGTATTTCCTCAACATAAGACTCTTATGAGGTATACAATTTGCAGATATTTCTCCCAGTCTGTAACCTAAATTTTATGCTTTCTTTAGTATAATTATCATCAATTTCTAAATTTTCTTTATGGAACATACCAAATTTGAAGAAAATTGGAATGAATGAGTGTGCTTTGTAGAGCTCTGTTTCTAAGGTTTTAAGTTGAAAGGACAATTGCAGCTGTCCAATAGCTAAAGATAATTTAATTACTTTAGAAAGCTTACAAAATTATATCTTGACCAACAATATGCATCTGGAGAAAAAAGTAAAGAAACAATATACAAGATTACTAAACATGATACTGTAAAACCAAATCAATACATTTACTACACATTTCTACCACTGATTTAATTTCCAGTAACATTGAAAATTGTTTTCCCTTGATTGTCTAGGAACTGGAAATCAAAACATAAGAGCATATTTTCCAAACTGATAAACTGAGTTTTTTTTCAAAAAGAAGGTAGTAGTTCTAGATTTTAATTTTACAATTGAAATGTAAATCATTTTAACATGTTGTCTACATCTGGCTGATTTTATCAATGTAAAATAAAGCAGCTGGTTTAATTCAGGCAAACATTTATTGAACATATGTTAAATGAAGCCCTGTGCTAGGTGTGGTAGGGAATATAGAGGCAAGAATAATTGTTTACTTTTGGTTTACTAAACAAGGTAACCCGTAACCTAAGTAGTGAGATGTGCAGGACAATTTTATGAATCCTTATGGATAAGCTCAATTCCACATTCTGGTAGGGAAGAAAGAGATTGAATAAGAGGATATAAGCATAAGAACAACTTCTTTTGTTTCAATTTTGGCTGAGTTTCCAAAGGTGGGGGAAAAAACCAGTAAATTCCAAATACATTCATGCCCTGGTGTGGGACACTGGACTTGCAAGGAGAATGGAGCAAAAGTAATGTTTTAAATCCTTAGCACAGGGTTGATCTTGAAGATACATGATTGACTTGAAGTTGGCTACTCAGCTTCACATAAGCCTCTGGCGTTTGGGAGACAATGTCTGACACTCTCAGAGAGAAGTCCAAAGGGAAGCAAATATGGCTGATGCTGATCTTGCATGACAGCAAATTGAGAGAGGACCACATTGGAGGTGAGGTGCATGTTCCTTTTTACAGGACAGGTGGGCGAGGGTGCTTGAGTTTTTCGTGGACCAATGAAAGAACATAGTTGGAATTGTGCCCACAAGGATTCAATCCTGTTCTGCTCTTCTTATCCTAGAGCCTTTTCACACTTCCTTCCATGGGCTGAGAAAAGGGCCTGCATTGTTTCAAGTTTTCCCCTTCATGTGGACAAGAGATGAATGCTTGCTTTCTCCAGTGCTCATGAGCCTAATGATCCACCCTTTTGCTATTTTCAGAAATGGCAGGAAAAATAATCCACAAACCAGGATATTCATAATTAGAGCAGAATGTGGCCCAGACATCTGACAATCATTTTCATCATTCTCATTTTTTATTTGGGCCATCCCTAATGATGGAGCTAGGCCTACTCAATCTGATAGATGTGCCTTCTATTTCTCTTGGCATCACCCATGTCTAGACAGTCATAAAGGGTGGTGAATGGCTTATTGTGTCAATTTATTTCTCTCAAAGCTAAACAAATTGCATAGATGATGCAGTGTCTATAAAGCAGTAGGGGAGACTTGGAAACCCTTTACAGGCATCAAAATTAACATTTATCTATTTGTCACCACTCACAACTATTGACTCTTTGGCCATTTGTATGGTTTCTACAGGGGCTCTTTACCCCCTCCCCACCTCATCATCAGTATCTCTTCACTTAGCTGTTCCTAGTCAGAGCCTTTCTCCTTTATCCCTGACATAGCATAGTTCAAGAACTTTATTTATAGGGTACCATGATCAAGTCAATTGATATCTTGAAGAAGGCATTGCATGGTGATTTAAATTTAGCATTGTCACACATAGATTTACAAACTAACTTTCATGAGATCTAGTTTAAATCTTGGCAGATGAAAGAATCCAGGAGCAGGCTTTGAGAAATATTTTTTCAATTATTAGTATATTTTGTTATGCAAAGGGGAAAATTGAATGTGTAAATTTTATTATTTTACCTCCAGTTTTGATACAGTGAGCATTGTTTTTTGCTTGTTTGATGTTTATCTTGTCAGTGTTTGAAAATAAATATTCATATTTCTTCAATTTTTACACAAAAGTTAGCATATGCACTGTATTTCACTTTGACATTTTTACTTAATAATATACTTTAGAGTATGTAGCATATCAGGACGTAAAAAACACACTCAGTCTTTTCATAGTTGCATAGCATTTTATTGTGTGGATACATCATAATTTCTTAAGCCAATCTCCAATTGATGGATACTGGGTGGTTTCCAGATATTTAATATTACCAAAAACACCCAGTTATAGTAAACAACCTTGAATATACACTTGAATATATATTTTCATACATAGATGCATGCACACACATGTACCTGTCCAGCAGTTGAATTTGTAGCTCCAAATTGAATGTGTAATCTTGTTTGACATAGCCAAATCGGCTTTCCTAGGAGATGTACTATTTTCCACTGGAAATGTATGAGTGATTGTTTCTTTACAGAGAGGGCCATAGTTTTCCATTAATTCATTGTTTTTTAAATTAAAAATTTTTTAAATTCTCTAGTTTAATAGTCCCTCAGCCAGAATCGGACTTTATTTTTTCTCTGTGTAGGCAAGTTCATTCATTCAGTTTGCAGACAGGCTAACCCATGTGCAAATAGGATTTGTTTTTCTACTATAGGCCTAAAGTTATTACATTTTGAAATACTTTTTTTTCCTGATTTCTGCTAAAGTTTCTGTTTACATGATATATTTCTTTTTAACTCTTACTTCTTAAAAATTTGAAATATTTGATCCATCAGGACAGGACAATGGTAGCTCTACATGGAGAGATAGACTCATGCTAATACAGACTATAAAATTGTCTCCCTTCTTTACTCAAAGAATAAGGGTCCCTTGAGGTTAAACATGACCATGTTTACCTTACAGTCAGATATATTACCAGTTTGTGAGATACAAAAGCTAAAAACCCTTGCACAATTAAAATTTATCTTTTATGTTTTGCTACAAACTAAAATTTACTAAAATCTAAAATCACTCATTTAGAAAATATTTTTAGATAATTTGTTTATAAAAAATTAATTTGTTTTTCCAAAGAAAAAGAAGAAAACAAGCTTGGTGATACTATTAACATATTTTGCTTTTAAATAATGTCATGAGGTTGATCAAAAATTTATAATGTTTTGATGTGCAGCTCCATATGACCAAGCAGAATTTGAGGTCCTGCTTAAGTGTAGTGCCATAAAAATAACTACAATAACTCATGTTTTATGATACTTTATAGTTTATAAAGCACTTCTATGTACATGATAATAATCCCAGCTGCCACTGGTTGTATATACTAGGTATTTTGATAAGTTATACACTAGAAGTATTATTCTCTTTTCACCCAAGATGAAGGAAATAAAAATGCATTATTTTCTTAAAGTCAAAAATCCAGTGGGTGGTAAATCAAAAAGGAGATAGAATGGTGGTTGTCGCGGGCTGTAAGGAGGGAAGAATAGGGAGTTGTTGCTTAATGGCACAGAGATTCAGTTTTACAAGATGTAAAGAGTTCCAGAAATGGATGGTGGTGGTACTTGCAATATAAATGTACTTACTACCACTGAACTGTACACATAAAATGGTTAAGACACTAAATATTACATATAAATATTTTTACTGCAATAAGAAATTTTGGGGAAAAGACCAGTGAATGGTGCTGCTTGAATTTGATTTTATTTTTGTCCAACCTTTTCTTTCTATTCACGGTAGTTATTATCCCTATGTTACAGATGAGGATACTAAGGTCTGGAGGGACTGAATTGGCTTACGTTATGCAACTGTCAAGTGGAAGAGATGGAGTTTAATTTAATGGGAGGTATTTTACATCCAGAGGCTTAGTACAGGGAGTTAAAACAAAACCAATGGCCCAGCTAACCAGTAAGCATTGGGTAATCTTAGGTTAATCGCTTCACCTGCCTGGGCCTCAGTAGTAAAATAAAAGGACTGATATCAATGAGTTTTTTTTTAAGTCCATGTTTTTTTAAAATAAATAACAGTAAGGAATGTTTTATATTGACCCAGAACACCCACCACCACCATCACCACCACGACCACACCTCGCCCTAGGTTGGGCTTCCCAGATGCAGATCTTGAGACGGGTCTGAGTACAAGTGATTTATCAAGAATATGCTCCCAGGAGAAGCTAGTATTGGAATAGAAGAAACAGAGGAGAGAGGAGGAAAGAGGTAGAAATCAACCAAAGGTGAGAATTGAAGTGAAGCCCTAACCTCAACCTAATCCCATGGGGAACTATGGAGCATAAAATATTTTGCAGAATCTGACCATCCTTGAGGCAAGAGAGATGGGCTTTCATATTTCATCACCAGTCAATCACTGGTTACGGGCTACCCCAGCAGGATGTAACTTCCCAGACATTTCAGCTCATGGTACCTACAGTAGCCAGTCCCCAAAGATTGTTCCCAACGATCGCTACCTCGTGGTCTTCACACCATTGTGTACACTGTACTATGGTTGGTCCGGGTGACCAATAAATACAGGAGAAATGATGTTATATCACTTCTGAGATTAAGATATAAAAGACCGTGGCACCTGTCTTAGATTGTTTCTCTCCTGGATAACTGGCTCTGGGAGAAACAAGTTCCCATTTTATGAGCAGCCCTATGAAGAGGCCCATGACACCTGTGATGTGGAATCTCCTGACAAGGAATTGAGACTTCTGGCCAACAGCCAGCAAGGAACTGCAACAACCACATGAATTTGAAAGCAGATTCTCCAGGTAAGGCTTGAGCCCCGGCTGACAGCTTGAGTGAAATCTCGTAAGATATCCGGAGCTAAGACCACCCAGCTAAGTTGCTCTGGGATTCCTGACACTTAGAAAATACATTTAAGGTTAAGACTAGGCCACCTTAAAGTGTTTATTGTTTTAAGTCACTAAGTTTTTGAAAAATGTGTTATATAGCAACAGATAAATGATACAATACATTGGGTTAATATGGTTCCAGTAGTTGAAGGGTAGTTTTCTGAGGAACTGGAGGACAGATCATGTAATAGAGAGAACAAAGATGCTGGGGATAAGGCAGAACTTCTAGAAGGGACCCGAGGTGATGTAGGCAGAGCGTCCATCATATCTGCTATCCCCCCAAAACAAACGTTTCATAAAACAACACTTAGTCTTACTGCACGCCATGCACTCTGATGTGTTCCATTCTGTTTTATTCTTATTTGTTTTATTAAATGCTGAAAGAGAGCCCTTAAGTTGATTTTATAACCCACTAACAGATTGTGACCTGCAGTTGAAAACAGTGAACTTTATCATCTTTAAGTTCCCTTTTATATCAAAATTTCTGTTATTAGGAAGTGACACAGTGTTGTCATAATGATAATTAGCATTCAGTAATCATCTACTTTGCCAGAGTTGTTCCAAACATTTCACATATACTGTCTCATGTGAAGACAATAAGGTAGGTACTATTAATATCCTTATTTTACAGTTGTAAAAATTGATAAATGAGATAGGCCAGATGGGAACCCAGGCAGTCTGACTCTAAAAGCTATTGTTAAGGGTGCAAGCTCTTATATCAGACTGTTTGGGTTCAAATTCTGATGCCAACAGTTGATCATAAATGTGTTCAGTTATGATGATGATATACCCAATTTTCGCAAGCCATCATTTTGTTGATTCTAACAGAAGGAAGTTTAGGACCAGGGTTATGTACATTGACTAAATTCAGCAATTAACTCACCAGTAACCAGTTCAATGTTCTTTTCTGCTTCAGCCACACTGACACAGTCTCCACCTTAAATGTAGTCAGTCATGGGGTTATGGCCTAGGTTGTATAACATTTGCATGTTTAGTGTTCAAAGTATACTTTACTGTAACTAGATAGAAATCATTTCAACATATTCATTTTTAAGTATCAGTTTATTAATTAAAGTGCACTTAAAGGTAATTATCTAAATGATAAACACAATGTCATTGACTAAAAATGGTAAAAACTGTGTGCAGAAGCTGGGTACTTAGAACTGTCATCTTTTTGGCTAAATTCTTCTGAGCTAAGTCTCTCTCAATTATATCTTTCATGTCACAGGAATATAGAATTTATCACACAGGTATTAGAGTCAGTGTAAAAGCATAACATCCTTTTAATAAAAGATTCTCAGTAATCAAAGATTCATACACCTTCAGAGTGAATTATCTGGAGCTGGACACATATAAGGGATACATGTCAGGAGAATGTTTCAGCAGCTGCTGTGTGGTAGGGTGACATGGAGTCTTTAGAAAGAGGGCAGAAAGGAAAAAAAAAGGTTTAAGTCCCACTTCAGATGTTACCGCATGTTTATGGATTATAGGGCAACAAGAACAGCTGCAACCTAGCTTGGAACACTGTTAGCAGAGGTTACCCATTTTTCCACATTACCTGTTTTTGGGGGATAAAATGTCATTTTGAGATTGTTGCTAAAAAGAAAGCTACAGAGGGCATCATGGCTCTGCCAAACCAAACATCAACCTAGATGCCCTACAAAATTAACAATTCAAATAAAACTGTTTCAAGTTATAAAAGTACATGCTTTTACAGAACATGTAATTAATGCAGAAAATGTAAAGAATAAAAGTAAAAAAATCATAAAATCGTTTTTGAACACAGTGAACAATGATATTTAATTTCCAAGAAAAGTATGTAAGAAGAGATATGTCCTCCTTGGACTCAGTTAGAAATAGATAATACATAAAGCAGAGCTCTGTTCTAGCCCTCATGAGTAGATGTGTTCACCATAAAGGGAAGAACACTGGAGTTCTGTGCATGTGAAGCTGTAATCATATAATTTATCTAAAAAATTATTGTCTTCCATTGTATTCTTATTTGGTTGATATCTTCAAAGATTATTCTTAAGTCATAATACTAGTTTTTATATCCCTAAATACACAAAAATTTTACCTGCATTTCTCTATGTTTCAATAGCCACAGGTCCCAATAACTACTTTCAAAAAGTGTTTCTAGGGTTTAACCTCTATAAACATAATTTCTTTTTCATAATTTCTTTTGATTATAAATGTAATATTACTTGTAAAAAAAAATCTGGGGAGCATTTTCAGAGGTAAAATTCCTTCTTAGTACCATTCAAAGATGGTCATGTTATGTTTATCCTGACTTTTTTCCTATAATATAAACACTGATATTTTATGATTATAATCACAGAAGTAGGATTTTTAATTCTCTTCTGTGACTTAGTGCAAATTATGTATGGTGTTTTATCTCGTGGATCTTTTGTTTTACTTTATTATTTTTATTTATTTATTTTTTGAGTCAGAGTCTCACTCTGTCACCCAGTATGCAGTGATATGTTCATGGCCACCACAACCTCAACCTGCTGAGCTCAATTGATCCTAACACCTCAGCCTTCCAAGTAGCTGTAACTACAGGTGCAGTCCATCATGCCCAGTTAATTTTTTGAACTATTGTAGAGACGAGGTATCACCAAGTTGCTCAAGTTGTCTCAAACCCCTGGGCTCAGGTAATCCTCTCGTCTCTGCCTCCCAAAGTGCTAGGATTACAGGTGTGAACCACCACACCTGGCCAGACCTTTTGTTTTAATACAGTTAAATGTATATAATATTACAAAACTTTATTATAGAATTCTATAGTATGTACACAGCCAGAAAGAAGGACAAAATTATGAACTTTGCAGCAACTTAGATGGACTTAGAATCTATAATACTCAATTATCTATCACAGAAACAAAGAACAGAGTACCATATGTTCTCACTCATAAGTGGACCTTGAACAATTCTCATAATATTATAAGAAAGGAACTGGCAGTAGTGGGAAACTGCCAGGGGAGGTACTTCATCAATAAGAGTACCAAGCCGGGCTCGGTGGCTCAGCCTGTAATCCCGCGCCTTGGGAGGCTGAGGTGAGTGGATTGCCTGAGCCCGCGGG
>NW_007180094.1:118247-256461 GCF_000164805.1 Carlito syrichta
CGAGACCCGCCCGGACAACTTGGCGAGACCTCATCTCTACAATAAATCAAAAAATTAGCCTGGTGTGGTAGCGCGCGCCTGTAGTTCCAGCTACTTGGAAGGCTGAGGTGGAAGGGGCGCTGGAGCCCAGTAGGTCGAGGTTGTGGTGGCCGGGAGCGGCCACTGCACTCCAATCTGGGCAACAGAGTGAGACTCCAACTCAAAAAAATAAAAAATAAAAAATAAGAGTACCTGATCTAAAACCAGGTGAAGTGAGGACCAAAGTGAGGCCCAAACTTTACCTGCACAATGGACATTTGTATACCTAACCCTGAATTGTACCCCACATCTTTAAAATAAAAATTAAAAACAAAACAAAAAAAAAGAATTTTACAGTATGGATATGCAAAAATGTATTTTATTGTTTGTCTTCCCCAGTAGTGTGCAAGCTACCTGAGGACAGGGACCTTGGTTTTTGTTTGCTTGTTTTGCTAACAGCTGGATCCCCAATGCTTAGAAAAGTGCCTGGCAAATAGTAGGTGCTCAATAATTCTGCAGAATGAATAAACATATGACAAACCACTATTGATAAATATTTGGATTGTTTCAATTTTTCACTATTCCAATAATACATTTGCAACTAATATTCTTGCAGATTTATTTTGTACATGGATTTTTCTTTAAGAAACAGGATCTTGCTCTGTTACCCAGGCTGGAAGTGGTATGATCACAGCTCACTGCAGCCTCAAACTCCTGGGCTCAAGTGATCCTCCTACCTCAACCTCTTGAGTAGCTGGGATTACAGGCGTGCACCACCACAACTGGCTAATGTTTTAAAAACAATTTTTTGGTAGACTTTAAATCCACCCAAGTTGCTGCGAAGTTCATATGTTTTTCCTTCTTACAGAAACCCCTCGGCCTTTCAAAGTGCTCGAATTGTAGGCATGAGCCACCATGCCCAGCCTCTTTTCCTCTTCTTATGAACCAGTTCCCTTCCCATGATAACCCATTAATCCATTAACCTATTAATTCACTAATCCATGAATGGATTAATCCATCCATGAGGGCAGAGCTCTCATGATCTAATTACTCCTTCAAGGTCCCATTTTTCAATATTGCCACATTGTGGATTAAGTTTCAACATGAAATTGGAGGGGACATTCAAACCATAGCAGTCTTATAGTAAATCTCACCACTTTTCTGAATGGACTGCCTGCTTTTGCTCAAGCTACCTTTGTTCATGCTGTTCCTAGCCTGTAATGATCCCCTTCTTTAATTCTTAAAGAGCATCATCATCTTATTCATACTTCAAGGCCCATTTCAAATACCACATGCTTATTCCACCAGTCAACTACCAATTGAGGGACTGTGCACCATTTATTTGTTTAACAAGGTTTTTTTAGGTCTACTGTATCTAGGTGCTGAGGAGACAGTAGTGAACAAAACAGACAAAAATACCTTTATTTGTAAGACTTACATTTTAGTAGGCGACACAGGGAATAAAACACACAAGCACATAAATAAGAAAATGTTAGATAAGTGCTATGCAGAGAATTAGAACAGATATGACTGAGTGGCTATTTTTGCCTCAAATGGCCTCTCTGAGGAGGTGACATCTATACTGAGATCTGAATGACAAGAAGGAAGGGACCAACCGTTCAGACTTTAGGAGGTAAAGCATTCCAAAGGATCAGCCAGTGTGAAGGCCCTTAGATGGAACCAAGCCCACTTATTTGAAGAACAGAAAAAAGACCAGAGTGGCTGAATCACAGGACCAAAGTGGGAGTAGTGGCCGAGAAAGCCAGAGCCAGCTTATTTAGCTTTCTAAGTCAGGATGAAGAGTTGGAACTTGATTCTAAGTGCAATGAAGGGAAGCCACTGGAGGATTTCAAGCAAAAGTATGACACAATATGGTTTGTGTTTGAACAAGATCACTCTAGGAGCTGTGTGAATAACAACAGATAAAGGGAGTGACGTAGGAGCAAGGACTAGGTATGTACTTTTTCCGAACTACTTGCTAAACTTAAAGCAAATAAAAAGCAAAAGATGTCCTCACTCTTAGGCAAAGGATTATATTTCTTAATACCATCAAAAAAGACCTGGATGGGCTGACCTCGCTTTAGCCTCCCGTATACCTTCTTTGCCTCCCGCTATTGAACCTTGCTGACATTCCTTCAGTTTCCCAAATGCACCATTTCTTCAGGCCACAGGACAGTTGAGCTTACTATGGTTATGTATTTTTGTGTGTAGTAAAATATACATAACATAAAATGTATCACTTTATTTTATAGAATACAATTCAGTGACATATGCATCCACACTGTCACACGACCATTGCCACTATAGCTCCAGAGCTTATTCATCACCCCAAGCGTGAGCCCCATTAAACAGTAACTCACCATTAGGGCTACCCTTTGGCAACAACTGATCTGCTTTCTGTCTCCAAGGACTTGCTGGATAGACTGTATAAATAGAATTACACATATGTGATCTTTTGTATCTGGCTTCTTTCACTCAGCATGTTTTCAAGGTTCATTCATGTTGTAGCATGTATCAGTACTTTATCTCTTTTTATGGCTGAATAATATTCCATAATATGGATATGCTACATTTTATCCATTTGTCAGCTGATAGACATTGAGGCTGTTTGCATTTTTTGATTATTGTGAATAGTGCTCCTGTGAGTATTCATGTGCAAGTTTTTGTTTGAACATCTATTTTCAACTTTTGAGGTATGTATCTAGGAGTGGAATTACTTGGTGACATGGAAGCCATGGTTATATTTTGATGAACTGTAGATCAGTGAATCTTAGGCATGTGTTAATTTCCTGTGGCTGCTGTAACAAAATATCACAAATAGGTGGCTTAATTTATTTGCTCACAGTTCCAGAGGCTAGGAGTCTGAAATCCAAGTGTCTGCAGGGTCATCCTCTCTCTGAGACTCTGTATAGAATCCTTCTTTGCCTCTAGAGGTGACCATCAATTTTTGGCATTCTTTGGCTTGCAGCTGCATCATTCTGATCTATACTTCTGTTAGCACATGGCTTTCACCCTGTGTATATTTGTGTCTTCATATGGCCCTCTGCCTGTGTCTTTTCTACTTTTAGGAACACTAATCCTCAAACATCCTTGGATTAAGGGCTGCCACGATTCCAGTATGACCTTAACTTAAATAATTATATTTGCAACAACTCTACTTCCAAATAAGGTCAAATTCTTAGGTACCGGGGCTAGGACTTTATGACATATCTTTTGGGGAGACACAAGTCAATCCATGACAGACTGACAGACATTATTGTACAGCTGAATCTCCTTAGGATTTTTTAAACATGGGCTTGGGGATGAGGCTTGAGGTTCTGCATTTTCAACAAGCTGTCCCAGTGGATGTCAATGCTGCTAGTTCAGGGATAGTGTAACCAATGTGTCCTGGTTTGCCCAAGACTTTCCCGGTTTTAGCAATGAAAATCTTGAATGCAGAGCAACCTCTCAGTTTTAGGCAAACTGGAGTGGTTTGTCAACCTATACATCACAAACTACAGTCTGAGTGCAAGGATCTAGCTACAAGCTATATTAATTTACCTATTAATCACATCACTGATTGTTTGTATTTATCCTGACATTTAAAGAGTTTATTTTTGCTAGAACAGTTTCAGTTTTCAGAAATCTGGACCTAATAGATATTCTCAAAAAGCTCCAAACTGTGAGATAGTTAGGTAGTTTAAGCTATCTGATAAGTATCATCTGTGAGTATCATATATTAACTCACCAAATTATAAAGCTTAGCAGTGTCCCTGTTGGGCTGAACATTGAGATTTCTGACTCCTTATAGAGTAATTATACATGCCCAAGGCTTTTTGAGGCTAAGGGCACCTACTGGGCTTGAAGTCCTCAGCATCCTTTCCCTGCTGCTGCAACAGCAGGAATCAGCCTGGACACTGTACAAATGAAAGAGAAAGCGCCTCTCTGAAGGTGGGTTTAAGTTCATCGCAATAGGGGCAGTGACCATCACTTCTTGTTTTATATTAGAACCACCTGAAGAGTTTTGAAAAATGCTGAGTGCTCACCCCACAACAAATGACTCGGAATAGCTGGGCTTAGGCACAACCATTCATTGTTGTTTTTAAACACCAAGTGATGCAAATACATACCCAGCATTGAGAATCACTGTGTGGTGTCTCACTTTATAACAGACACTTTGCTCAATCCGTCCCTAACCTTCTTTCACCTGGACCCATCTTCCACTCCCATCTTTTGTTATGATTGATCATTTCCTTAACCAGGTTCTTCTCTTCCTTATTTATGTGTCCTGTTTATACAATGACCTCACCAACCTGAGACCATGTATAACTCACTGGCGGTAATAATTACTCCTGTAACAACCGACCTTGGTAGGCTTTTCCCAAGTCTTATTGACTCTGTTTTTTACTTTTTCACAAAAGTTATCCCTAACATTATCGATGATTGAGTTAGCCTGTGATAGTGCTGCTGTTTTGACTACAGAATCTTTCAGGAATTAAGCTAAATCTCCTACTGAATCTGTACTGTGTGTTTCTCTGCAAACCAGCCACGGGAAAGCTGGGTAGAATGGTTTTTAGCAATTCACAAAATTGTATAACCATCACCACTATGTAATTCCAGGACATTCTCATCACTCCAAAAAGAAACTGTCTACCCATTAACAGTCACTCCCCATTCCTGCCAGCCCCTCTTCTGCAACCACAAATCTATTTTCTGTGTCTATGAATTTGTCTATTCCGGATGTTTCCTATCAATGAATCATTCAATATGTGGTCTTTTGTGTCTAGCATCTTTCACCTAGCATATTTTCAAGGTTCATCCATGTTGTAGTATTTATCAGTAGTACTTCATTTCATTTTGTGACTGAGTAATTTTTCATTTACAGATATGTACCGCATTTGTTTATTTGCTCATCAACTGATGAACATTTGAATTGTTTCCACTTTTTAGCTACTGTGAATAATGCTGCCATAAACATTCATGTATATGTTTTTGTGTGGATATATATTTTAATTTCTCTTGGATAGATACCTAAGAGTGGAATTTCTGGGTCATATAGTAACTATTCAACTTTTTGAGGAACTTCCAAATTGCTTTTGAACATCTTAATTTTTTTAACCTCTTTGATGCAACTCTCCTTTTCAGGTGTGAGGTGGTCTGTACTTGTTAGGTTGGGGCAAATGATTCTCAGGCACCTTAAACATTTTTTATATTATCTGTTGCACACTTTGTGTGCAGGAAGAACGATGCCTCATACAGAACCTTCTTGCCATTTGGCTTCATCATTTCAAGGTGTGAGAAAAATTTTTAAATGGGGGAGCCTGTAGATAACTGCAGTGGTGAGGATTTAAGGTCTCTGTCTGAGCTCCTAGGTTTCTGTCAATGTCTCCAGCTGTATCTCTGGCCACCTGTCACAGTCTGTTCCTGGCATAGACAAGGCCTGCTTATTGCCAAGAACATGACTACTGAGCCACATCCATCTGAGAAGGCCCTGAGAAGGTCCAAACGCAGAAAAGTAACTGATTCTGGGGGACACTCATAAACCTCCCGTAGCCAGGTGCATGCATCCCAGCAAATGTAAGGCCCTACTCTGTACAAAGCAGAAACTTAAATGCCAGGGCGGTCTGGGAGAGGCTCCCCTGACCTCTGATCTGGCCTCTAGCCTCTCCTGCTCCCTCCCTGCCCCGCCCTCAGCTAGGGGTCTGAGCCTGCGCGGGACTGCGGGCGCGGGTGGCCTTCCCAGCATGCGCAGTCGTTGCCTGGCCCAACTTCTTCAGCGGTAGCCCCCGCGGAGTGCGCGCTCACGCACGCGCACGGCCTTGCCTGCGCGTTCCCGGAGCCTCTCGCGGCACGCGCCCCCGCCGCGCCCCGCCCCGCCCCGCCTACTCCCCCCTCCCTCGCGCCCGCCCGCCGCCTGCCGCCGCCGCCGCCGCCGCCGGAGCTCTGTAGTATGGCATCGAGGAGAATGGAGACCAAACCTGTGATAACCTGTCTCAAAACCCTCCTCATCATCTACTCCTTCGTCTTCTGGGTAAGTGCCCACGGCGGGCCGGTGGCCGAACCACTGGACATCAGTTCGCGTGGTGATGCTCTGGGAAAAGAAGGGGAAGAAAAACCCAAACCAAAAATCAAATCTCGATTCCCTCCTTAAGGAGACAGGCGTCGGGTGCTGGGTCGGGGCTGCAGAATGGCAGGGTGCAGGTCGGGACTGCTCGGACCCTAGACCCTGCCCGTGCAGGCTAAAGGGGGCTGCATAGTGGCGGTGACTGCAGGTTGTCAACCTTTCCAAAATTTTAAAAAATGCATTGGTTTTATTTTTATTTTATTTTTTGAGCTCTCGGGATAGTGTTAGCCCCTTGGGAAAGTTGCGGATTTATTCTTCTGTTTTCCTCGCCGCACACCCTTCCCACCTCTCCCCTCCTAGCCCGTTCGCATCGCCTCTTGGAGCTAACCTGTGGCCGACTAGGAGAGGGCGCGGGAGCACAGGGTTTAATCCCAGATTCCCAGTTATTCCCGACCCCGCGGGGTTGAGGGAGGGAGGCGCCAGAATCCCAGTGCCTGCCTGGCTGGCAAGGGCGAGCAGAGTCCCCTAAACGCACTGATGGGGGGTGGGGGGTGGGAGTAGGTGCCGTCACCGCGCGTGGAAGCTTGTGGAGGGAAGAGTCTTACATAAGCCGGGGGTATCTTTGAGCTTTCTCAGCGACCCGGGAGATGAGCCTTTCGACCCTTTCCCCACTCCCCTCCATCCTCACACTCCCCACCCGGTCATTCTGTCACTGCATAACCCAATCCTCAGCGCTCCAGGGGAGGACCCCAGCTACTTGGTGACAGCGATAGAGTCCTAACTCTACTCCCCATATAATCCGTGTTGCCACCGGTCCTTGAAGCTCAATGCAGAAGGGTGACGTCAGCCTCTCAGCCAGGGCCGCGGGGGGCTGCGTGGTGCACCTCGAGGAGGGATGCGCCCTTCTGCGCGCGGGGGGCGGGGAAAGAGGAGGAGGGGGTTCCAGGCTTGTGCCTTACCTCATCCTGTTTGGCAAATCATAGAATCAGTGCAGGGCTGACACTGCGGTGATTCACTTGGAGAGGTGGGTGGTACCTAAAGACCATTGCCCGTTCTTTCTCTTCATATAGATGACTCTCTTCCCTAGTTCCTTAATCCCATACCAAGCTACAGCCACCCTGCAGGGGAATTAATATCGATCCTCTTCTCCACCCCCCCCCCCCCCCCAATCTGGGTCACTTCAGCTTTCAAGGCAGTCATTTTGAAATCTAAGGATCGGTAGGAAAAGCCAGTCCCGCCTTTGGTTGTTTTTCTCCTTGCGCCCCTGACTCCCCCACCACATTTTAGCCCTAATTTTGTTTCGAAACTGGAACACAGTGCTGTATGAGGTACCCATACTCGGCTTGATGGTGAACCGGGCTTTTTGCAATGGTCAAGGAAGGAGCTTAGATTTATTAAGGATTTTTTAAAAATTCTCTAATGCCCCGGGACATTTCCTTGTCACTGACATTGATTGATTCTTCAGGTCGGGGAAACTATGGACTTCAGGGACCGTGTATACCAGGAGCTCTGCAATGAGATACGATAGATTAACTGGCATGTTGCACAAGGCAAACACAAAAATTGACTTTATTTGGATTGAAAAGGACGCAGGTTGAAATATCTGAGTAGTGGAATTGGGAGCTATGCACAGATCATGTCATATTATTATCTACTGGAAAAAGCAATAATGCATGTTGTTGCCAAAACTTCCCAGTGGCCATTCCTGGGAACTGGTTTATTTTTTGGTTTCCTTAAATCTCGTTTTCTTTGGCTTTTATTATTTACTTGATTTCCTATTTGTTACTAGAGTAAATTGTATGGGATCTTATTTTAGCTTCCTGACAAGGTTTACAGTGCACAGGAAGGAATGTTCTTTCAGCATCACTGAAAGCTGATAAAGAAGAGGGTCTTCAAGGCTGAAGCTTTTCATATGAGTTCTTTAACTCTCCTTGCTTATATCCTTCCAATAAATCCAATTACTTAAAGTCCCTAGTTACATCTTAAACAATCACTGCATTTTATGTCCTTCAGAAGTTCCTTGATGCCTGCATTTTAATATTTTTTCAGCTTCCAAGATTTTGATAGTCTTAAATAAGATATTTACCCAGAATATTTTCAATAGTTTAAATAGCATTCGGTAATGATTTCCTCCTTCACAACCCAAAGAATTAGATCTCTTCAGATACGAGAGTATTTTAAACAAGACATTTTCATTGATAAACCATGGACCAAATGCTACTTTAAAAACAAACAGCCTCATTGAGACATAATTTACATGACATGAAAATCACCCATTTAAAGTATACAATTCAATGGGTTTTAGTATATTATAAATAGCATATATTTTAGTATAAGTAGCATACTGTTTAGTGTATTTAGTACATTTTAGTATGTTTTTAATATATTCATAGACATGTGCAGTCATCACCCCAGTCATTTTAGAACAATGCGTCACTTAAAAAAAACTGTCCCCTTTGCTGTCATACTGTTTTTTCCCCTTCTATTTTCCACTCTTTCCCCACCAGCTCTAAGCAAACACTATTTTATAGATTTTCCCATTGTGGACATTTCATATAAATGGAATTATACAATGTTTGTTCTTTGTACCTGTTTTCTTTCACTCAGCACAATGTTCCCATGTTGTAGTGTGTATCATTACTTCATTCCCTTTTATGGCCAAATAATATTCCATTGTATGACTATTGCACATTTTATTTATCCATTTGTCCATTGGTGAACATTTGGGTTGATTGGGCCTTTTGTCTATTATGAATAATGGTGCTGTAAACATTTATGTATAAGCAAGTTTTTGTGTGAACATGTTTTCATTTCTATTGGGTATATATATATATACACCTGGGAGTGGAATTGCTAGGTCACATGGTAATTCTGTGTTTAATTGTTTGAGGAACCTCCAGCCTGTTTCCCAAAGCAATGGCACCATTTTGCATCCCCTCCAACAAATGAGGGTTCCAATTTCTCCACATCCTTGCCAATATTTGCTATTATCTGACTTTTTGATTATAGCCATCATAGTAAGGAATCTCTCCTTGTGGTTCCGATTTTAATTTCCTTGACGAGTAGTGATGCTGAACATCTGTTTATGTGCTTGTTGATCATTTGTATATCTTCCTTGAAGAAATGTCTATTTATATCCTTTGACTTTTTTAATTTGAGTTATCTGTCTCTTTATTATTACGTTGCAACAGTCCTTTATATGTTCTGAATACAAGTCCCTTATCAAATCTATGATTTGCAAATATTTTCTTCTATTCTGTGCGTTGTTTTTTCACTTTCATGATGGTGTTTTTTGAAGTACAAAAGTTTTTTATTAATGTCTCTGACCAATTTACCAATTTTTTCTCCTTTTTTTGCCCATGCTTTTGGTGTCATATCTAAGACTCCTTTGCCAAATTCAAGGTCACAAAAATTTACCTGTTAAATACTGTTTATAAGAGTCATTTCTCAGTTCAGTAAATGCAATTAATAAATTAATCTTTCATCAGTACCTATAGTTATGTCTGGCACATAGTAGGTACTCAAACATTTGTCAAAATTTCTAGGATTATGCTAGATACTTAACAAAAAGATGACCTTGTTGTTCTTTGGAGTGGAACGTGGAAGAAAGATTAGGCAGAATCGTTTCCTTTGTGATCTTTGTGAGTTGTTTTTATAGGACTTCTCTTTCTTTACCTAAACTAGATTTAGGACTAGAAGATATTTGACCCTAACATGGTAGGAGACCTGTATCATCAAGAAGGTTGATGTACTTGGATATATTCTAAACAAGAAGCCTACAGTTATGAAAGAGAGATCATTATTTTATCTGGATTCCAATGCTGTCTACTCTCCCTCTCTAAGGTGATTCTCTAAAGTTGTGGTTCTCAAAAGGGGGCAGTTTTTCCCACCCCACCCCCTGTATTGGCAACACCTGGAGACATTTTTTATCACAGCTGTAGGGGAGGATGGTATTGGCATCTAGTGGGTAGAGGCCACAGTTGCTACTAAACATCCTACATTGCATAGGACAACCCCTTACAACAAAGAATTACTTTGCTCAAAATATCAACAGCGCCAGCAACCTCCCCACTATTAAACTTACATAGTAGTAAGTTCTATGAAGAAAAATGCAGCCTTGTGCAAAGCTCACTATATTTACTGGTGATTGGAACTCCCATGGAACCACCATGCCATAGCACGCTCAATGCAATTATATGTAAGAAAAACACCGTTCTCTATGATGTACCTTACTTTTTATTTGAAGACAAAAGGTAAGTACATTTTTATATCATTATTTTCAAATGGAGAGGATGATTTGTCTTCCAGTGAAATAACATCACCTGAATGCTGGGTAAACAGATCCTTTATTTTCCTTGACTTGTATGTTTTATTTTCAGGTTTATAGAAAACGAGGGGAAAACACACCTAGGAGCAAGTTATCCTGTGCTTTAAAGACTAGCAAACAGTGCCTGGTACATAGTAGGTTTGCTTAGTGAATATTTACTGAGTGAATGAATGAATGAAATTTTATTGACTTCTTGAGCTCAGTTGTTTATTTCAACTCACTTCAACGTTAAGACTTTTAAAAACAGTGTTATTTCCATCCTGCCTGTAGTGATTTAAATGTGCTCTTCCCATTAATGTGTGGAAAGATGGAACAGAGGACTTGCAAGGACGTGCTTATTATAAGGATAATTCAGTCATGATGTTTTGTGATCACTTAGTTTGCTAGACACTTTAGTAATATAAATTTTTAACTGGAATTTAATTTAAGTTTAAATAAAAAGATATCTACATAAAACAAAATTTCACAACACATGTAACCTTTTCAAGAGCAAACAGAAAAGCTTTATAAAATATGTTGCTTACCAGGTACATTCTATTTTGATTTATAAATTTGTAAAAGTATTTTAAATACTCATCTAAGTTCCAAGCTAAGCTTTAAATCCACCACATATCTAAATCCACTAAATAACATTGTGAAGAGAAAAAAATTCCCTTACTTCATTCCAGTGCATATTGGGTTTGATTTCTTCATTGATTTTCCGAGGAGGTAATTAGCCTACCAATAGTGCTATCAAATGTTTTTATGGTAAAATATCAGTGATTTTTTTTTTTCATTTTGGAAGCATCACTAATATTTTTTGTGAAAAAGATAGTCACTTTTTTTGTTGTTATCCAGAAAGTTTAGGTACTTAGGTTAAATAGAGGGAAGAAAAATTTAAAAAGCAACCCTAACGTTTTACAGTGTTTGAATTTGGGCACATATTTTAGATATAAGTTATATTATTATATATTTTTTGCATGTCAGGTCAATTCAGCATTCATTGAATATCTATTACATGTCAGATATTGAGTATTCAGCAGAATGTAAGCTAATGTCTACTAGCTGCTGCTTTTGGCATTTGACCAGCATTTTTTTTACTACTTCTCAAACTTTTCCATTTGAAGTGTTATCTGTTGTCTTCCCACTATTATTTCTCCTCACCCTTGTTCTGTATTCCTTCCCTTCTCCCATACTCATATCATCCCTCTATTGTAGTAGACCCTAATATATCATTCTGGTTAGAGCAGTACAGTAGTAAGTGATTTCATTAATATGACTAGGTAAACCTATTTGTAGCTGAGCCATGTAGTGTGTATATTATGATTACTTGCATAACTTTTTGTTTTCAGTTAAGAATTGACTTGTTTTATCCTTTGTTTTTTAGTTTCCTATGTCCACTACTAAGTTATCCCCATACTTTCCCAAGAACTGTTTTTCTTTACTCAGTATGTTCAAACACTTCATATATTATATCAATTTCCACTGTTTGGAGACACTTCTTGCAAAGCATTCTGACCTTCAATCCAGACTAGTGTTCTTTGGGTCTCTGAAACAGCAGAAACATTATAATCTCCCTTTATCATCTTCCTGGTGAATCCTGTCTCCTTTTATGTTGGAGCCTCAGTTTCCCAGACGTCATGTCTTTCTCTTTCTTAACTTGTTCCTTCATTTTGGTAAAGCAAATCTAGTAACTTTCTGGAAAAGGGTGTATGGGAGGGTTAATTTTTTGAGGCCTTACAGGTGTGAAAATCTTAATTTTTTCTTGCCCTTAATTTGAGAGTCTGATTGAGTATAGACTTGTAGTTTAGAAATCACTTACCCTCAGAATTTTACTCTCTCCCTGCCCCAAGTCTTCTTACTCTTGTTGTTAGTGTTGAGAAATCAGATGTTATTCTTCTTGAATCCTGCTTTTTTTTCTGAAAGTTTTTGGGATGTCTTTCTTGCTTTAAAGTGTCACAATAATATGCCTTGTTGTATATCTTTTTTAAAAAAAAAAAAAAACCTTTCCTGTGTACCTTTTAATCTGGAAATTTTCTGTGCACCTTTCAATATGGTCCTTAAGTGTGGGAAAATTTTCTTGAATTAAAAAAAATTTTTTTTTCTTTTCCCCCCTTTTTTTCTTTCTTTTTCTTCTTCTTTTTTTTTTTTTTCCTTTGAGACAGGGTTTCTGTCTCACCATCTGGGTTCACTGCAGCCTCAACATTCGGGGCTCAAGTGATCCTTTCATCTCAGCCTCCCAAATAGCTGGGACTACAGACATGTACTACCACGCCTGGCTAATTTTTTGATTTTTTTGTAGAAATGAGGTCTTGCTACATTGCCCAGGCTGGTCTCGGACTCCTGGGCTCAAGTGATTCTATTGCCTTAGCCTCTTTCTGGGATTACAGGCATGAGCCATGGTTTCTTCCCTTCCCTTCCCTTTCTTACCTTTTTTGGGGGGTCTTGCTCTGTTGCTTAGGCTGGAGTATAGTGGCATGATCATAATTCACTGCAGCCTTGACCTCCTATGCTCAACTTCCTGAGTAACCGGTATTACAGACACTGCCAGGCCCAGCTAAACTTTTAATTTTCTGTTTTGTTTTGTTTTGAGTTGGAGTCTCACTCTGTCACCCAGGCTGGAGTGCAGTGGCATGCTCACGGCCACCACAGCCTCAAACTGCTGGGCTTAGGCGATCCTTCCACCTCAGCCTTCCAAGTCTCTGGAACTGTAGACACACACCATCATGCCCGGCTAACTTTTCTGTGATTTATTGTAGAGACGAGGTTTCTCCAAGTTGCCCAGGCTGGTCTCGAACCCTCAGGTTCAGACAGTTCTCTTACCTCGGCCTCCCAAAGTGCTGGAATTACAGGCTGAGTCTCTGTGCCTGGCCAATTTTTTAATTTTTTTGAGAGATGGGGGTCTTACTATGTTGCCCAGGCTGATCTTGAAATCCTGGCCTCAAACAATACTCCTGCCTCAGCCTCCCAGTGTTGGGAGTACAGGTGTGAGACACTACACTGGACTTTTTAAAAAATATATTCTTTACCTTCCTTTTCTATTTAAATATTGGAACTTTTAGACTAACCCTCTAATTTTTTCCCCCTTCTATTTTCTCCCTCTTTGTCTGTTTGCCCTAATTTCTGGGAGATTGCTCCCACTTTATTTTGGGTCGATTACATTTTTCATTTGTTGCATATGTTAATTTCTAGAAGCTTCTTTTTGAGGTCCGAATGTTCTTTTTTCTAGCATCCTGCTTTTGTTCCATGAGTGTAATATCATTTTAAAATCCCTCTGACAATATTAATAATTTTTTTTAAAGTTTGCTTCTTTCTGCATTGTTTCCTTCAGACTGCTCTGTATTATGGCACACTTCAGGCTTACCTCACATTTCTGGTCATGTTTTGCTCTTTTCTGTACATGTTTAAGAGAGGGATACTAAAAGGCTTTGGAAGTCCTTAGCATGAAGTGGCTATTTGTCAAGTGTTAGCTGGGTGATTTGGCTGGGCAGTTGGGTTTTGGAACCAAGGTCAATATTTTTAGGTTTTTTGTTTTTGTTTGTTTGTTTTTTGGTCTCATCAGATTTCCTACAGAAGAATCTTCTAATTGCTCTCTAAATAAGAAAGGTAAGGATATGGAAATCTCCATATACAGTATACAGACCTTTGCTTAAGCTCCTGTTTTCAGTGCAGAATCCATGTCTACTATGCTTTTATTCCCAAGTTCAGAGGTCCTCTGTTTCACTCTCCAGAGAATAAATATCTGAAGCTATGGTAAAATGAGCTATGACCAGAGATTGGAAGTTGGAAGGGGTCTAATTGTTTTTCAGAAAACTTTTACTGGATCCTACTTATTTTAGCCCCCTTTCATCACTAGTTTCAGGTGTGCATGGGGGGCGGGTGTTTGGGTGCAAATACTTTATGCTGGCCTCTTCTCAAAGCTGCCCTGAGATTTGGCTTTTTCTTAGTTTCCAAGAACTCATTGTGGTTGTCTTCTCTTCCATTCTCTTTCTTATTGTGGGTTTTTAAAAAATCCTTTTAATGTCATTTCAATGGAGTTTTGGGAGATAGCCAAGGTAAATGGATGTGTTCAATCCATCATCTTTAACAGGAAGTCCTTTATATCTGTATCTCTACATCACATGATACTAATTAAATACACAGTTGATTGTAAATGATTGAATAGAGCATCTAAAGCAGCAATAGTAGGGCTATTCTAATAAATATTAGTAGCTGTTTTTTAATTTTAAAAAGCTTTTGGATTTGAAGGAAAGTGTTCTAAGCTGGAACAGGCTTACTAAGGCACATCCTCTTTAAGATCATCTGGTCATCAGGGACTGGACAAATGGAAAGGAAGCTCTGAAGGCTGCCGCTGCTTTTTCTGCTCTTCTCACTTTCCCACCAGGTAAAGTAGCATATGTCTTTTCACCTAGTTCGGATCTTGCTGGATTAATTTAATGTTTCTAGTATGGTTTGCATGTACAGGGAGAGGAGCCTGATATTAAACTGATTGCTCTGTTACTACAATGATAATCCTTTATGTTTATTGTGGTACTTGTATATTATAATCTAGAGTCTTATTTAATCAACTTTACTTCCCATATGCAATATACAGTTAGGATGTGTGGACTACCTTTTATAACGTTTGGGGAATATTGTCTTTTCCACTTAGTCATTGCTTAGAAACAAGCTGAATTTTGGCCCAAATAGAATGAATGCTTTTCTCTATTCTAATCACAGCTAGAGTTCTTGATTTGACTCTACTTTGAACTGTATTACTTATGATTCATTAACTGTTCTGCATTATGTACTGTTTTAAGTAAGTACCTTAGAAGGTGCTGAGAATTGAAAGTCATCTCTGACTGTGTTTCTTTGTTTAAACATGCTAAACCCTTGACATAGATGACTAATGCACTGTTAAACCAATTTAAAATACACTTTAAAAATATAATCTTAAGTTATTTTTCTCCTTTAGTTCTATTACAGCAGCTTCCAATTTGAGTTATCTCCTCATGGCAAGCAGATCGTTGAATTGCTGCTCTTAAATTTCTTCTTTTTGCTGTTATCTCCCTAACCATGACAATGATTTTCATTCTTGTTCTCTTTTATGTAGAGACGCAATATTCATTAAGAACAGGATTATGGGGAAAAGATAGGAGAGCGTTTCTCTTTGTCTTTTGGTTATTTGGTCAGTTAAATATATAAGGATTTTAAGTAATTGGGTGAGGGAATTAAATATCACAGTTCTACTCTGGAAGATTTTCTTTAGTGATTTCTTCATGGTATGGTAGACTTTCCCCATCATCATCTGTTTTAGAAGAAATTACAGGTGCCTTATACTACAGGATGATGGAGTGCTTCTGGCCCAGGTACTGGCTGAACAATCTAAATCAGTGATTTTCACTGTTTGTCCATCGTAATTGTATAAGGAGCCTAAAAAAAATTTGCTTAGACCCACCCCCATCCTAAGAGATTCTGACTCAATTGGTCTGGGTAAGGCACCAACATTTATATTTTAAAATGAGCTCTCAAGTGATTTGGCTGTACAATTAGGATTGAGAAACACTTATCCAGAGATAACTCATTAGGTAATAGCAGGCTTGGTTCATCTTGAGGCTTCTGAGTCTGGAGGTAGCTAGTGAGTAAGCTAGCATTGTCTATTGATTTGATCCTTATTACCCAAGACTTGGGCCCCATCTCCAGTGTCTCTCAGCAAACCAAAATAACCTTGCACTCTTAGGAAACCATTCTAGTCATTCCTAACTAAAGGAATACTTATCAGAATCACTAAGGACCTTTTCAAAACACAGATTCTCAGGCCTATCTCACAGAATTTCTGTTGTGATGGATTTTTTTTATTGCATATGTTTATTTATGTCATTTTAAAATAAGTTGTGATAGATATTAAGAGGGCCCTGGGTGCGTGGATTATTTTTTTTAAATCCCAACATGATTCTGATTTCTGGAGGTGGCTCTGTGGCTTGTGATGCAGTGTGTTATAAATGAAATCTTAACTCATGAATGATTTCCTCTGAAGTGATCTTTGGTACCATAAAGCAGATTTGAGGAGAGTGTCCACAAAGCAAGATGTAACAAATACAATATTTTTCTTACCCACTGAACAGGTCTCTGGTAAGGGTCTCCACATGAACTCTTGGAGTGTGGAGTTGTTTCCATTCCTTAGGGGAATCTATTTTTGTTCACAATTGCTCTGGGAAGTTAGGAAACATCTTGGTTTGCCATCTGTCAAAAGATGAGACCACCATCCAACATGTAAAACAAAAAGCTCAATTCATTACTTACCAAAATAAGAGAAAATTGTGTTAGTCAAGCACAGTCTATGAGTAAAGTAAATTGCTGATTTTGGGGGAAAGTGTGGTGGTCTTTGGGTGTAGTTTTGATTACAGAGGCATGAGTGGTTGACATTGGCCTTAGAAGCATGGCTATTTGGGTGAGACTGTTGTTGATTGACTCTAAGAAGCATGTTTATTGCAGTGTGTCTGCTGCTGATTGATTGACCTTGAATTATGTGAGGTTCATTGGAATTGGGTTCCAGAAGCGTATTCACTGAAGCAAGTTGAGTTGTCATTGACGATTAGTATGAGGTGAATTACCATTGATCAAATAGGTTTAAAAGTAGGTGCCAGTAATTACTACTTACCATGATGTTGAATAATCCATCTTTTCTCCCCCTTGGAGCATAGAGACTTTTATTCTTGCCTCAGACTGCCAACTTGTACTTCTTGGTAAAATAAGGTTGCATCTGCACCTCAGTTTCCATTTTTCAAACGTTATCATGGTGGTGTGTGGAATTCTTGGGTCAGTTCATTGCTTTAATAATTCTACAAGCACTAATTAAGAGTTTATGATTTCCAGGGATTGGACTAGGACTTCTGAAAGGTACCCCTTTGGATCGAAAAGGAACCTAAAACTTGATAATGAGGCTGGATAAAAAATGTTTCTAAACATCCCTTCTATATCCCTGTCTCTATTTGGATTCAAGTTCTGTTACTGGTGAAGACTTTGAGGACATCTAACTCCTCCCAACTTCTGTTTCACATTCTAAGCTGCTTCACTCTTTTGACTATTGCCTTCTATTGCAAGGAATTGGAAATTAGACTTATGTAATGTCTTGGCTTGAACACTTGCTGTGTGACCTTAGGCAAGTAACATAGTCTTTCTGAGTCTCGGTTTCCTCTTAATAATTGAGGATGTCTGTGCTTCCCTCACTCAGGTATTGAGAATCAAATGGCATTCAAGTGCTTTGTAAACTAAAATATGGGAGATACTATATAGATGCTTGTTAAATTAATAAAATGATCAGAACATTTTCCATCTTGGAAATTAAGGATGATTCACTTTTGGGGTTTTATATTTTGCTATCAAAGAGAGCTAGGATTCCAGAGGGGTTTGAACAGGAACCAAAAATATGATGAGTTTGGGTCACTGAGTTCAGTCTTATTATTGGAATAAGGGGATTCCTATCTAGGGTGAACAAATATAAATCTGACACTTAAAGTCAAATGAGGAATTAATGACTTCCATTATTCTTTTTAAAATAAACCTTTAAAGCTGGGCATGGTGGCTCATGCCTGTAATCCCAACACTTTAGGAGGCTGAGACAAAAGGATTGCCTGAGCCCAGAGGTTCGAGACCAGCCTGGGCAACTTGGTGTGACCTTTTCTTTACAATACATCAACAAATTAGCCGGGCATGGTGGCACATGCTTGTAGTTCCAGCTACGTGGAAGGCTGAGGTGGATGGATCACCTGAGCCCAGCAGTTTGAGGCTGTGGTAGCTGTGAGTGTACCTGGGCGAGAGAGTGAGACTCCAACTCAAAAAAAACCCAAAAAACCAAACAAACAAAAACAAAGAAAAATCTTTAATTTTAGAACAGTTTTCAATTTACAGAAAAGTTGTGGAGTAGTATATAGAGTTCTCATGTATTATACAATTTCTCCTATTATTAACATCTTACATTAATATTAATATTAATGTTATAGTTAACTGATATTGATACATTTTTATTAACAAAAGATTATACTTCATTTATATATCTTTAGTTTTTTAGCTAATATCCTTTTTTCTGTTTTTCTAGAATCCCATTCAGGTTACCAGATTACATTTAATAGTTATGTCTCCTTAGGTTCCTCTTGGCTGTGACAGTTTCTCAGACTTTTCTTGTTTTTGGTGACATTAACAGTTTTGAGAAGTAATGGTCATATGGTTTATAAAATGTCCCTCAATTGAGATTTGCCTGATGTTTTTCTGATGATTAGTCTGGGATTATGTGCTTTGGGGAGGAAGACCACAGAGGGAAAGTGCTATTTCTATCATATTATCTCAAGATACATACTATCAACAAACTTATCATTGTTGATATTGACCTTGTTCACCTGGCTGAGATAATTTTTCAGGTTTCTCCAGTGTAAAGTTACTCTTTTCCTCCCTTTCCATACTATACTCTTTTGAAGAAAGTCACTATGCACAGCCCACACTTAAAGAGTTGAGAGTTATGCTCTACTTCCTTGAGGGTGGAGTACCTACCATTATTTTTATTAATAGACATGTTTCACATTCAACAAATGTTAAAACCAACAAAATATTAATATCACAGTATTTGTTCAAGCAAATAGTAGAATATTAAAATAATTTGAGTCAATTAGGAACTAAAAAGGACTTCTTGCTTACCATTATTATTAATGATTTAGTGTATCTAGCAAATGCAATGAGACAAAAAATTTAATATTAGAGAAAGAATGGGTAAAGTTACCTTTTTACAGATGCAGTTGTTGTGTACTAAAAAGCCAAGAGATACTAGTAAAAAAAAAAACACTCAGAAAATTTGATAAGGTGGCTAGACACAACATAAATATATAAACATTAGTAGCTTTTATAACTTTAGCATTAGCCTTAGAAAGAGAAAGGAACACATTTCATTTGCAGTAACAACAGAAATCATAACTACCTCAGAATAACATTAACAAGAAAGGCAAGTCTCTCTCTTTTTTTGAGTTGCGATCTCTGTTGCTAAGGCTAAGTGCAGTGGTACAATCATGACTCACCTTTGCTTCAAACTCCTGGGCTCAAGTGATCCTCCATGGTAGCTGGAGCTATAGTTGCTTGCCACCATGCCCAGATAACTGTTTGATTTTTTTTTCTTTGTAGAGACTTAGTCTCACTATGTTGCCTAGACTGGTCTCAACCTCCTGAACTCAAGCAATCCTCTTGTTTGGGCCACCCAAAGTGCTGGGATTACAGGCATGAGCCGTTGTGCTCATTCAGGCGAGGCTCTTATATGAAGAAAAATAAAATCTTATTGCGAATAGTAAGACCTGAACAGATTAAAGGACACTTGGTGTTCTTGGGTGGGGAGATTTAATATCATAAAAATACGAATTTTCTAAAAATATTTTAAATAGATTTCCAAATAGAATACTAAAGGAATTTGTTTTGGGTGAAAAGGGGTGGTACTTAATAAAATTATATTGTTTATATAAAAGAATAAATACATAATAAATCAATGGTTATACAGGGGAAATGAAGCATGTGTCTTACCCATTATCAGAATATGCTATTGTGACAGACAGACTATAAGACGGCCCCCATGATCCTTATTTCCTGGTATTCATGGCCTGTGTTATCTTTTCTGCCTGGATATAGGTGGGGCTTGTGACTTGCTTGTAATTAATAAAATCCAACAAAGGTAATCAAATATATGTGAATATGTATGCATGATTATATTATATAATTATATTATATAAGATTGTAAAGCCTATCTTGCTGAGAGACTCTGTCCGTTGCTGGCTTTGATCAATCAAGCTTTCATGTTGTGAACTGCCTTATGAATAGGGGCACCTGGTAAGGAACTCAGGGCAGACTCTGGCTGACAGCCAGCAAGAAACTGAGGCTCTCAGCTTGGCAACCTGCAAGCAAGTGAATGCTGCCAATGATCAAGTGATCTTGAAAGCTGATTCTTCCTTATTTGGACCTCAGATGAGACTGCAGCCCCACCTCACATTTTGAAGCTTTGTGAGCTGTTGAAACAGAAGACCCAGCTAAGCTGTGCCCAGGCTTTTAACCCTACAGAAACTATGAGATAATAAATGTGTTTTGTTTTGAGCCTCTACTTGTGGTAATATTGTTATTCAAAAATACATAATTAATTCAACTATAAAGTCACTAATCAATATGACGTTGGCTCAGAAATAGACAAATTCATCAGTGGAACAATAAAGAATCCAGAAATAAATTCTAGTGAATATAATTTAATAAATGAAAAGGAGCATTTATTTCAGTGAGACAAAGCTAGATTTAAATGATTCTAGCATTCTTGGATATCTATATAGGAGAAAATAAAGTTTAATCCCTTCCTTAAGTTATAAGAAAACTCTCAGTTGGCTTAAATGCTGAAATATAAAAATAAAATAAAATCTTACAATAACATATAGAGACTATATTTACAATACAGGAGTCAGAGAGACTGCCTTAACTAAGTTGGAGACTTGAAAGCAGTTAAATTAAAAAATAATGTATGTGGTTATAAATTTTTAAAAATTATATGGCAAGAGGTACAATAAAGTCAGTTACACAGTTGTGGTGGGACAAGGAGCTTGTGCCAGGCTGTCAATTAATATGCTGCATCCTTCATTCAGAAAGTTTTTACTTTCTGATGCAAGCTCCTTCTCAAAGAGGACTGATAACTCAGCTTGCTGACTGGCACTAGTCCACTAACCACACTTTGGAAATTACTTCTCTAGAAGAGTCAATGAACCTTTTCTGTAAAGGGTCATATAGTAAATGTTTTAGGCTTTGTGGACCATGTGTTCTCTGCTGCAGCTACTCAACTTTGCTGTTGTAGTGTGAAAGACAGATAGACAATATGTAAATGAATGAGCAAGGCTGTATTCCAATAAAACTTTATTTACAAAAACAAGTGGCCAGCCAGATTTTACCCATGGGCTATAATTTACTGACTCTTGCTCTAAGGGATACAAATATAAGGGAGGTATAATCCTTACCCTCAACAATTAAAGTCTAAAGTTTAATATGGGTCTATAGGAATGAGAATGAAGCAAATCTCACATTTTTTAGCCTTAAAGATGTAGTCATGCACTGTCCAATAAGGTAGCCACCTGAGCACTTCAAATGTGGATGGTCCAAACTGAGGTATGATGTAAATGTAAAATACATACCATATTTTTAGAACTTAGTATGAAAAATGTAACATCTCAGTTTTCTATTGAGTTCATTTTAGATGATAGCATTTTGGATATATTGGTTTAAATAAAACATATTAGTAAGATTAATTTCTCTTGTTTCTTTTTATTTTTGATTGAAAATTTGCAAGCCTCTAATTTAAAGTTAGATATGTGGCTTGCTAATATGTCTCTATTGAACAGTACTGAGCTAGAAGTACTATAAGTTTAAATTAAGTGCTATGGAACCAAGGGAGAAAGTTCATCAGGCTGGGGAATTTGGAAAGGTCCTCTGGATAGAGTCAACTTGGAGAATGACAGGATTTTGACAAGTAGTTCTCTGGGAAGATAATGAAGGCCATAAAGTGGAAGAAGTAGTATATGTAGAAGTTTGGTGAAAACAAAGATTTCTGTGTTTAGGACAGGAATGAGTTTAGCTGTAATAAAGGATGAGGCATGGAGTGAGTCTAGATAAGTAATCATAGGCTTTATTGTGGGTTAACTGCATGGATAATGGTTTGGGGCCTATTTTGGCGGGTAGCAGGGGACTAGTCCATATTTCTGGACAAGTAGTGGTAACCTTGGGAGCTATACTTTACAAGTCTAATCTGGAAGCAGTTATTGTTTGGGTTGGAATAAGAAAGATAAGAAGAGGTGAAACAGGTTAACTAAGAATGAAGGCCTTAATATAGAGTGACGATGGGAACGAAGAATGGAAGACAGTGGACAGTTACTTCATGATATGGCAAGGATGTTTGTGATGGAGAACCCGTGTTCTGTGACTAGAGAACCTGGATGCTGCTAATACCCCTATGGAAATGCAAAACCTTAAAAAGACTGATTTAATACTAATACGATGTGTTCTAATTTGCATGTGTTTAATTTGAAGACACCCATAGATTTAAAAGATGGGCCCGGTCCTCAGAAGCTTGCATGCCTGTGTTTTCTGCTGATAGAAATGTCCCTAGCAATTCTCTACTTTTGACCAATTCTATACGCCCTGACCCTCCCCACCATTCACCATGGTCACTGTTGGGGAAAAGGTCAGGCAGTTGGATATCAGTTGGTTTGTGAGTGGAACTTGAAATTATTGGACTTGTAAGACCTGAATGGAGCAGTTCTTCTTTAGGCATTTGGACTCGAGATAGAAGAAACATGGTTGGTGTGGAGGCAGAAGGAGAAAGGCACCTGGGAGAAAGTAGCAGAGACGTGTGAGTGGTGGATAGCTAAAGTGGGACCAGCGAAGTGGCCACTAGACTGTAGGCTCCGGGACAGCTCTACAGAAGCCCTCACTTTTCTATTCTGGCCTGGAAGTGTGACTTTTTATAGTTCTCCAGGTCTGGCAGAGTAGGTGTGATTCCTAGCCTTCTCATTTCCTCCTCTTTTAACCCTCCCTTGGCTAACCAAGAAAGGTGATTAGGTGGATGTTTGAAGTGGTTAGAAAGGCAGGAATGGAATTAAAAGAGGAGGATGGGGTGGAGATGCAAAGTTGTGAAAAGCCCTATGTTCATTTAAGAGGCATGAGATAGTAAATGGTATTCTTTTCAACTGCACAGTAAGCCCAGAGTTCTAAATGCAGCTAATGCTAAGTTGCTTACTGATAATAGGTGTAATAGGTGTAGCAAAGCATTTGGCCGGCAGTGCTAATGGAAGCCTGCGATTCCAGTAAGTGTTGTCTAAGGGATAAAGGTTCTCCTACAGGGCAAGAGCAAGTTATTTATTAATCTCCTTAATAGCTACTGCTCTATTTGGGAAGTGAGGCTGGTGGTTGTTTTAGTTTATATCCTTCAGAGATGTTTTGAGGACAACAAGTAACTGCTTTGTAGCTTCTGTTTTTCAAAAGATAGCCCTGGTATACAGAGGTGGTAGCTAGCCTTATGGCTTTTATAAACAACTTAAAACAGGCAGCTCTTTGAGTGGTGTCTCAGTGAGCACATTGAGGGACTTTTTTTTTGTCTAGAAGACAAATGGTGGAAAAATACACTTCTCCATGTCATTGGAAACTCAGATCAAAGTCTCTCAAACTAGGATTTCAGAAGTGAACTCTTGAGTATATAGCATGCCAATTATTTTGAGACAGAAAATACAGGAATGAGGGGTGCATGAATGAATATTGTACTAAAAGCTGTTCAAATGAGCTGTCTAAAAAATAATATACAGGGAGTCATAAAAGAACATATACACAGTTTAAGTATGACACAGTCACTCAAAAGATGGCATTAATCAAATGAATGCTAGCATCGCCATGTAACAGGCAGGACAAAGAAAATGATGGAAGCATGGTTCAGCAAACATCATACTACCCATTGCTACCATAATTTAACTCAACTTCGAAATGTAATATATAGATAACAGCCGGGCTCGGTGGCTCAGCCTGTAATCCCGCGCCTTTGGGAGGCTGAGGTGAGTGGATTGCCTGAGCCCGCGGGTTCGAGACCCGCCTGGGCAGCGAGACCTCATCTCTACAATAAATTAAAAAATCAGCCGGGCGTGGTAGCGCAGGCCTGTAATTCCGGCTACTGGGAAGGCTGAGGCGGAAGGATTGCCGGAGCCCAGCAGGTTGAGGCTGCGGTGGCCAGGAGTGGCCACTGCACTGCAGTTTGGGCGACAGAGTGAGACTCCGACTCAAAAAAAAAAAAAAAAAAATAGATAACATCTCTTAAAATGTGTATATATATTTTTGGCACCATATATACATATATCCTCCTGCCTCAGCCTCCTAAGTACCTAGAACTACAGGCACATGCTACCATGCCCAGCTAACTTTTTAAAATTATTTTTTGTAAAGACAAAGTCTCACTACAGCAATCCTCCCACCTCAACTTCCTAAAGTACTAGGATATTTATTTATTTAAAAGATGTGGGGTACAATTCAGGATTATGTATACAAGTGGTCATTGTACAGGTAAGAGTGTATAAGACAAGAAACACAAGACGTAACACACACACACATATATATAAACATGAATTACTTTTGTAATGAAGAAAACAGTAGATTCTTTTTGAGAAAACAAATTCATGTTTATATATACTATATGTCATAATGCAGCAGTTCATTGACCCAGTCCATTTTGGGGATGGGGTTAAATTAATGCAAAAAATTTACCCTGGGAATTTTGTAGTATGTAGTGTTTTTTTTTTTTTTTTTTTTTTTTAATTTCTTAAAGATGAAGACCTTTTTTTGCTTTTTAAACTACATGTCATAATGCAGTAGTTCATTGACCCAGTCCATTTTGGGGATGGGGTTAAATTAATGCAAAAAATTTACCCTGGGAATTTTGTAGTATGTAGTGTTTTTTTTTTTTTTTTTTTTTTTTAATTTCTTAAAGATGAAGACCTTTTTTTGCTTTTTAAACTACATGTCATAATGCAGTAGTTCATTGACCCAGTCCATTTTGGGGATGGGGTTAAATTAATGCAAAAAATTTACCCTGGGAATTTTGTAGTATGTAGTGTTTTTTTTTTTTTTTTTTTTTTTTAATTTCTTAAAGATGAAGACCTTTTTTTGCTTTTTAAACTACATGTCATAATGCAGTAGTTCATTGACCCAGTCCATTTTGGGGATGGGGTTAAATTAATGCAAAAAATTTACCCTGGGAATTTTGTAGTATGTAGTGTTTTTTTTTTTTTTTTTTTTTTTTAATTTCTTAAAGATGAAGACCTTTTTTTGCTTTTTAAACTACATGTCATAATGCAGTAGTTCATTGACCCAGTCCATTTTGGGGATGGGGTTAAATTAATGCAAAAAATTTACCCTGGGAATTTTGTAGTATGTAGTGTTTTTTTTTTTTTTTTTTTTTTTTAATTTCTTAAAGATGAAGACCTTTTTTTGCTTTTTAAACTACATGTCATAATGCAGTAGTTCATTGACCCAGTCCATTTTGGGGATGGGGTTAAATTAATGCAAAAAATTTACCCTGGGAATTTTGTAGTATGTAGTGTTTTTTTTTTTTTTTTTTTTTTTTAATTTCTTAAAGATGAAGACCTTTTTTTGCTTTTTAAACTACATGTCATAATGCAGTAGTTCATTGACCCAGTCCATTTTGGGGATGGGGTTAAATTAATGCAAAAAATTTACCCTGGGAATTTTGTAGTATGTAGTGTTTTTTTTTTTTTTTTTTTTTTTTAATTTCTTAAAGATGAAGACCTTTTTTTGCTTTTTAAACTACATGTCATAATGCAGTAGTTCATTGACCCAGTCCATTTTGGGGATGGGGTTAAATTAATGCAAAAAATTTACCCTGGGAATTTTGTAGTATGTAGTGTTTTTTTTTTTTTTTTTTTTTTTTAATTTCTTAAAGATGAAGACCTTTTTTTGCTTTTTAAACTACATGTCATAATGCAGTAGTTCATTGACCCAGTCCATTTTGGGGATGGGGTTAAATTAATGCAAAAAATTTACCCTGGGAATTTTGTAGTATGTAGTGTTTTTTTTTTTTTTTTTTTTTTTTAATTTCTTAAAGATGAAGACCTTTTTTTGCTTTTTAAACTACATGTCATAATGCAGTAGTTCATTGACCCAGTCCATTTTGGGGATGGGGTTAAATTAATGCAATGCAAAAATTCATTTAATTTGATTTTTAAGCCTTGTTTCTTCAAAGTAAAGAAAAATATTTCTAATAGGTACTTTTAAAATTGTGATATATTTCAAATATAATTCTAAAACAGAAAAGAATATAATAATTTTATGTGTATTTACTAACCAGTTTTATCAGATCTTGACAGTATGCCTTATTTGTCTCAGGCATTTAATTATAAAATAAATATGAAAAATTTACAGTTGATGCTCCTACATCTCCTTCTCCTTGTCATAAATTCAGGATTTATCAGTTGAATCTGTTTTGATGCACTTACTAATATTTACATATCTGTAATTTTTACAAAGTATCGTTTTCACATCTATAAATAAATTATGCTATGCATATTGTTTGGAAATGTACATTTTTGCTCAACATTATTAATATGTTTCCATGTGGATAGAAGTGGCTTTAATTTAGGGTTTGGCAAACTATGACCTGTGGGCTAAATCTAGCCAGCCACTTCTTTTTGTAAATAAACTGTATGTATTTTCTATGGCTGCTTTCAGACCAAAACAGCAGAGTTGATTTGTTGAAGAGACTGTATGACCTGGTAAGCCTAAAATATTTATTATCTGGTCCTTTACAGAAGACATTTGCCAACCTCTGATCTACTTCATTCTTTGTATGTGAAAGAGTCTCCAGTGTAGTATATTGAACATTAAACAATTAAGTTTTTGTATATTTTGGTCCTGTATTCCATACTTAGCAAGAAAAAAGAAAAAAAAAATCCAAACCGAATATGAGCTCTGTTAATCACTAGGTGTTTTATTTGGTGGTTTTGGATAAAGATATTTTAATTCTTGATTTAGGTGTTTTTTTCCCTCAAAGTGGATTACTATTGCTTGAAGAGAGAAATAAAATGGCTGTGTGGTCCATGTGGAGCAAAGTGACAGATATGAATGGTTCTGTCAGCAATAAGAAAATACCATTGTATGTAGTTAACTGTGTTAGGTTATGGTGATGCTGTTATTACTATTAATAGCCACTACTATGATTATTGAGCATTTAATAAAGGTCAAGGATAGTACTAAGCATGTGACATGCATTATCTTGTTTAATCCTCATAACAACCCGTTGAGGTAGTAATTACTGCTCATTTTGAGAGAAGGCAGCTGAGGTCCAGAGTGTACCCCGATATCACGTTTAAAGTGAGGTGTCAATTTGGACTCCTCCACCCCCACTTGGCCCAGTACTTGATGTCCATGAGCACAGTTCTCTGTGGTAGACCTTTGGAGATGGGTTAGAGGTTTACTCTTTGACAATCCCTGCTGCCCAAGGGACGAATGCTCATCAACTCCAGCCTCGGCTCCTATAAACTGGCCAAGACTTCATGTACAAGGGAGAAGCTTCCATTTTCCAAAAAGATTAAAGTTTACAACTGTAGTGGGAACGATTAGCCTACATGTTCCTTTGTAGAAAACTGAGGACAGAGCCATCTTGGCACATTTTTTCCTGTCTTCCCAGCTCAACATTTCCATCTCCCAAGTGAGAGTTACAAAGCTTTGCGTATAGTGGATGCAGAAGACAGTCCAAGGGACCTTAATGTCAGTCCCAGTGCTCTTGTGAACAGCTGGGCTCATTTACTTTCAAAGGTTTGAATTTATAAACACCTTTTCTTCCTTATAGTTTATGGCTGCTATGGGTAATACACAAGAAATTCTAAAACTTTCATAGGAATAGATGATCTTTCTACTCTGTCATTTAAAACAAAATTACCTTGTACCTAGAATACTCCAAATTGCTGGCTCAAACTGTCTGGGTATTATTTTTCCTGCTGTTGTGAGATATGGTAAGAATGTGAACTTGCCTCCTATGGCTATAAGACCCCAACCACTTTGAACAAGACAGAAACCAAGGTATTAAAATCTGCCGGAGATGCAGAGTGTTGTTGTTGTTTGGTTTGTTTAGCTTTGCTTTATTTATTTATTTTAAAAAATTTTTTATTTTAAAATTGGGGGTTATAATTCAGGGTTAGGTTTACAAATATTCATTGTGCAGGTACCCTTGTTGATGAGGTGTACCCCCCCTTCCCCAGGCAGATTCCCATTACTGCCAATCCCACCTCCCCGCCTCCCCACACCCCCGCAGTTTCCCACTACTGTAAGTTCTTTTCTTATAGTAATGCGATAGGTGTTCAAAAGAAACAAGGGTGAAAGCAGTGGGAATCATCAGGCATTTTCATATGAGCTGGTACTAGCTAGACACAGTTATCTAATCTACACATGGAAGCACAGACAAGGCTCCTGGCACATGGCCAAGTAAAAGGTTGTCAGCTGGGGTGGTCTTACCTCCTCTCCCAAAAATTGCTTTTAGAAAATATATCCCCTGTGAATGGCAAGATAATTTCCGCCTATATCAGAGTAATAAGCTATATTATCTCCAGTGAGAAGCATTTAAGGCATTAAAGAACATTGGAGACAGTGTAAGTTCTAAAACAGAAATTTCTCTCAGTCTGCTAAAATCACATCCTATAGATGGGCCTCTTTTTCTGCTTGTAAGACCAACAATACACCAACTGCAATGATAATAATCAATTATACATTACAGACACATAGCTTATTAACATAAGCTATTCCTTCAATTCCTTAAATTATATTAGTCAATGCACACGTTTTCTTTTACCATCACATCAAACTGGGATACGATTTTCCTGTTCCAGATCTATCAGGTGGCCAAAGGAAGTGTTGTAGACCTTGAGGTCTAACTTCAACAGACCTGGCTTAAATCAAATGTTCCTGTGTAATCATGTCAATATTTTTCTAACCCTGCTTTGTTTGGGGCCTCTGACTTTTCTCTGCATCAGATCCCTATAATTCTAAGGGTTTGACTAATAAGGGTTTTGGAGGGTCTGTATTTTTTAAAAATCAATTTGTAAGACAGGGGCACTGGTCTGAGAAAGCAAGCTACATTCAGATTAAGTTTAAATTGAGCAGAATGTACAAAGTTACATTACCTTTTGTATGAAAAGTAGCTCCTTACATACCCTTCAGCAATTATAGAATAAAGTTTTGTCTTTTTTTCTTTCGCTCCTGCCTCCCGCATATCTTCCTCCCTCCTATCTGTTATATCCAGTTACCTCAGCTATAAATCCTAGATTTTTACTTGGCCTCACCCTTACTCATATCCCATGAATCACCAAGCCCTGATTAGGCTAATTTTTAAATAGCACTTGTAACCTTTCCTTCTCTCCATCTCGCTGCCACTGTCTTTTCTCTCACTTGGACCATTATGGTAGTTTCCTGTTTTTTCCTACTTTTAGCCTCCTCATTTCATCCCGTCTATTCTGTTGAAACAGTTATTCTAAATCTGATAAAAACCAGTAGTTGTTTCATGTTATCTACAAGACTAAGTTCAAAATTCCATGTGTGTCCTGATAAAAGACGCTTTATGATCCTCACTGTACCCCCTCCTCATTTTTTAGCTTCCACTCTGGTCACTTGCTCCAGTTCCTCTGCTTAGCAAATCCCACTTGTCTTCAAGATTTCATTCAAATGTCACATTTTCTGAAAAGCCTTGTCTTTTGTGACACTCTCTCCCTGCTACTATATAATTATTCTCCTTCTGTTATGCCTTTTTTGAACTTTGCCCATCCATTATAGTACTCATGTTGTATAGTAATCGTTTATTTGCTTACCTGTCAGTCTTCCCCATTTACTCATTGCATTTGCTCAAGAATATGCTAGGAATATTGAGTGTCTGTTATATGTCAGGTGCTGAGGTTTAACTGAATAGAATGAACAAGATGATTTGTTAGGAAGGGAGAAATAGACAATAAGCAAGAAAATAAATATAACTTCAAGCAATGATAAGTGTTCTGAAGGAAAGAATTTGGATAAGAAAGTCCATAATCTAAATGATGCAGAATTCAGTGTGTTTTTTGCTATTTGCTGACCATTGTTAACCTGATCATTGTAGTTGTGCTGGAGCAGGTACCTTAGAAGTCAATTTGTGGTTTGGGATTGCTGTCATTTTCCCTCCATTGACAGCAGCACAGATTTGCCTTCTTAATTATTAATTATTTTCACGTGAAAAAACATAAACCTAGCCAGGCACACTAAGTTTATCCCAGCACTTTGGGAGGCCAAGTTGAAAGGATTGCCTGAACTCAGTGGTTCGAGACTAGCCTGGGCAACTTGGAGCGATCTCATCTCTACAATAAATAAAAAAATAAGCTGGGTGTGGTAGCGCACGCCTGTAGTTCCAGCTACTTGGAAGGCTGAGGCGGAAGAATTGCCTGAGCCTAGCAGGTCGAAGCTGTGATGGCTGTGAGCGTGCCACTGCACTCCAGCCTGGGTGACTGAGTGAGACTCCAACTCAAAAAAAAAAAAAAAGATGACTAGACCTAATTCCAAAGACAGGTAAGTCAATTTAAATAATTAAATAAAAACATAAACCTGAGGTTTTTAAATGAAGACATATAAATATATAAATAATGGAGTACAAATGGAAAATGACTGTTTTAGATAATGTATACATGGGCAATTAAGGGATGGTTATGATTTAAAACACTTCATTGTTAAACATAATTGTGATTGGGATGAACTAATGAAATCAGGGTGGGCCATTCTGTCATTCCCTGAAGGTTGAGTGATCCTTTCTTTTTTTTTCATTTTCCCTTACATCTAACCTTGAAAGTTTCTCTACTTATTTCTTTTATCCAAATTGATCTGTCTTCATGACTTACTAACACATGCAATTACTATCTTTACTTTTATGATGATTGCCACTAATTTTTTAAGAATACACTACCTTGTTTTATAATGATAAAACATTTTGCCATGAAATATAATTGTCAGTAAAAAATATTTCATGGCTAATACATTTCAGTTGTAGAATCAGCCCATATCTAGACTTGTGTATACAATCTTAAATCTCTCAAATTCATCTTGTATGTTTGCCTTCTGTAAATGACTATTAAACATCAATTCAGAGACTTGTGGTTATTCTAAACCTATTGTCAATTGAACCTCTTTTTGTATATTGATTTTTTTTGACACCACCAGCTCTGGATTTAATCTGTTATGTGACATCGATCACATAGTTTTGAAATTATGAACTAAGCACTCCTCCAGAAAGAGCACCTGATGAGCATGACTTTGTCACATCACTTCCAATTAGCCTCTGGTCTTTATCATTGTACCTTCATATCTATGTAGTTGTACTCATCCTGAACATATTGAATTCTGCTTTTCCCAGTTCATGTTATTCAGGTGTGGACTTGCATATGTCTAAATGGTTGTGTGTCTTTTTCTGTGTTTGGCAAATGAAGTCTATGTTGTGGAGGAAACATAAAGGGCTATGAAAATATTTATGTACAGTTTCAGAAATGATTTAAAAATCACACACTCAGCCGGGCTCGGCAGCTCAGCCTGTAATCCCGCGCCTTTGGGAGTCTGAGGTGAGTGGATTGCCTGAGCCTGCGGGTTCGAGACCCGCCTGGGCAACTTGATGAGACCTCATCTCTACAATAAATCAAAAAATCAGCCGGGCGTGGTAGCGCATGCCTTTAATTCCGGCTACTCAGAAGGCTGAGGCGGAAGGATCACCGGAGCCCAGCAGGTCGAGGCTGCGGTGGCCGGGAGCAGCCACTGCACTCCAGTCTGGGTGACAGAGTGAGACTCCAACTCAAAAAAAAAAAAAAAAAAAATTGCACACTCATGTAGTTAACCTCCCAGGTTAAAAATAGAACATTGTCAGTACTCTCCAGAAGCTCCCTGAGTTCCCCTCTCAATTATATCCTCCTCTTTCCCCTTTCGTCTCTCCTGGGATGGCCTATACAAATTTATTTACCATCTCTTTGATTTTCTTTATACTTGTATCCTCTATGGATGAACCAGTGGCCAGGTTCTTTTTTAGTGTATTTTTGAACATTATATTAATTAAATAATACTCAATTATTTTTAACTTCTTTCACTTACCTTTTTTTGAGATCTATCCATATGGCTGCCTTTTCATTGTTGTATAGTATTTCACTGTATGACTACACCACAGATTCTGTATTCCATTATTGGACAATTTGGATGGTACCCAATTTGCTTTTATGAATGATACTGCTATGAACATTCTCTTGTTTCCTAATGAACATATGTGAAGATGTGGGTATATGTCTTTAATTCATAGATACTGTTTTGTTCTGTTTTTTGTTTTTGTTGTTTTTTTTTTGTGTTGGCGTCTCACTCCATCGTCCAGGCTGGAGTGCAATGGCATGCTCACAGCCATCCCAGTGTTGATCTGCTGGGCTCAGGCGATCCTTCTGCCTTAGCCTTTCAAGTAGCCAGAACTACAGGTGCACACTACCACACCTGGCTAATTTTTTGATGTATTGTAGAGATGAGGTCTCACCAAGTTGCCCAGGCTGTTCTCGAACCTGTGGACTCAGACAATACCCTCACTTTGGCCTCCCAAAGTGCTGGGATTACAGGCTTGAGCCATTGTGCCTGGTCAATAGATACTGTTAAGCTGGTTTTTAAAGTGGTTGTATATTGGTGATAATTCTAGTTGTCCACATCTTCTCCAGCACTTGCTCTTGTTAAGCTTCTTAATATTTTTCTAGTCTGGTAAATGTGTAATAGCATCATGGTGCTTTTAATTTGCATTTTCTAGGGTAATAATGATGTGTGTATTTTCATACGTTTGTCCATTTTTATATCATCTTGGTGACCATATTTCATTTTTCCATAAGAGAGACCTTATTTTTGCCCTTACTTCTATGAGTTGAAAGATGTTTTTATTAATAAATTGCATTTTTAAGAAACATGTTTACTAATACTGTATAATTATTTGTATTTATATACAATGTATTTAGATAAAATATTTACAAATAATAATAACTTTAATACAATACAAAAATATATGTAATTGTTTGCAGGTTCTGATATAGTTTGAATATTTGTTTCCTCCAAATCTCATGTTAAAATTTGTTTCCCATTGTTGAATAGGATTATGATACTAGGGCATAGTGGGAGATGTTTGGGTCATGGGGGCAGATCTCTCATGAATGGCTTGGTGCCATCGTCATGGTAATGAGTGAATTCTCTACTAAATACTGATAGTGTTTCTGTAAGAACCGGTTGTTGAAAAGAGCCTGGCACCTTCCTCTTCCCTCTCATTTCCTGTCTTGCCATGTGATCTCTTCACACACTCACTCTTTTTCATCTTCTACCATGAGGGAAAACAGCCTGAGGCCCTCACCAGATGAAGATGCTGGTGCCATGCTTCTTGTACAGCCTGCAGAATCATGAGCCAAATAAACTTTTCTTTATATGTTACCCAGCCTCGGGTATTTTCTTTATAAGTTATCCAGCCTCAGTTACCCACTAGTGGACTAAGACAGGGTCATTCATTCATCTGCTTGTGCTTTTTTGTTTCTGTGAATCTTGCAACTTAGCACCACTACCTAGAGCCCTGGCCTAGGCATATTTTTTAAGTCCTGAAGATTGCCCAGTTGGCCCTCTTTACTAACTTCAAGTACCCTCAGTAGTTCAGAGACCTTGTATTGGATTAGATAGATTGCTCATATTTCTTTCAAACATCACCTGTATATCTGATAAAGCATTATGTCTGTTGCTTCACCTCAGTTTGTAGAATAGGGAGTTGTGAAAACCTTTGAATATTTTTAATCTAATTTCTGTAGGGGGTTATTTTCTTGGAATATATTTCCAAATGTAGAATAATAAATAAATAATTGATTTATTTTAATCTGGTATGTCATATGTTAGAAGATGAAAAGATCAAATGTGCTATTGACCTGAAATCTGCCCCACATGGTGCCTTATTTAATATGCATTTTGTAGTTTAGTGAGTAGACCAGAGTAGTATAAATTTTCCTTTTAATTTGACTAAATGTTGGACTTAGGGACTTGAATTTTAAAAAGTCAATTTCTTTAAAAATCATTTATTCAAAGTCTAATGCATATTTTTATTCTGTCCTCAGAGTATATGATCAATTCTTTAATTCTTCCATGTTCTACTGGAACAAATGACCAATTTATGAAGTTATTGAGAGAGTTAGTCAATGGCAATGATTTATGGCTCTGAAACTTAATACACGAGTTTAATGACAACTCCTGAAAAAAATATACTTGAGATGTTTCCAGATTTATATGTGCTCATTTGCTATGGAGGAAGGCATTGACCATATTGATTACCTTTATTTGAACGTGTCCTAAATCACCCTTAAGCCATCAACATTCTTCATTTTTTCCCCCTTTCTCTGGAATTGTTACCTTTTACCACCAACTTTAGCTGAATTTACATAATAGGTATTATAATAAGTATCTAACACAAAGGTTCTCATTTGGGAATGGTTTTGCTCCCACCAGGTAACATTTGGCAATATCTGGAAAGATTTTTGAATATCACAACTGACAGGGAAAGATGTGACTAGAATCTAGTGGTAAAGGCCAGAAATGATATTTAAACATCCTGCAATGCCCAGGACAGCCCCACAACAAAGAATTATCTGGCCCAAAATGTCAGTAGTACTGTGATAAGAACCCCTGCTTGAATGGAAACAAGTTTCTTTCTTCCATTTCTTCCCTATTCACAGTTATTTTCATGTTTTGTGAGTGAATTATCAGTTCACATTCATGTTCCATGGGCATCTAAAATGACTAATATTGTTTAATCAACTTTGTTGTGGAGATATTATATATGTATATAACATGGAAGAAAATCTGCCAATTTAAGTGTATAACATGAATTATGACAAATGTATACAGTTATGTGACCACCACCACTGCTCTGGTTAATATGTTTAAATTTTTATTCTGTAGTTTCAAATATAAATTCATGAATATTATATTCCAGAACAGAAGGAAACCTGATATAATTCAGGTATTTATAGATAGCTTGTAACTGATAGGTAGAATTATGGTAATTAATAAAAGATAACACCCTTGAATTGAATTCTGAATTTTATTCTATTTTAATATTAATCTAATATACTTTATTTTATTTGGAGGGTCACATTTTGACCCCTGGATGATTGGCTGAGAAAGGAACAGGAAATTTTTATTAGCCTCTATCATAAAATACTGAGTTTTATGTCCACAAATTTCTGAGGTCTCTGCATTTTCTGTGTCTTTTTGGTTCCTGCAGGTATAAAACCAAACTGGGCATTTGAAAGCAAAAACAAAATAGAGAGGGTGCCAAAAAAAATGTATGCATATTTTTAAAAAGGAAAATACTGTATTAAAATTGTGATACGCAATATATACCAATAACAAAAGATGAATACAAGTCACATTTGATTTCTGCAATTACAAGAGGTGCTCAAAGTGTTTACCATCAGCGTCCAGACACTTCTGATTACTGTGAACTACTGCAAGACTTGCTGCTGTGCACGGCCTTCCAGATCTTCGATTGTGTACATCACACACAGTACCGTGTGTCTCAAGCTTATCACGAATGTGTACAATTGTTAGATGTGTTGGAGGTTCTGTTGCACACTCATGCCTCCATTATTGTACTTCCACAATGTTCTTGAATTTCAAATACCACTTTAAAATGTGCTCAAATGACAACCGTGCTTCCACTATTTTCTTTGACTGTCCTGCCTGTCACATAGTGACACTAGCATTCATTTGATTAATGCCATCTTTTGAGGGAACGTCATACTACACATCGCTACTGCAATTTAATTCGACTTCAAAAAGTAATACATAGATAACATTTTCTAAAATGTGTATATGTTTTTTGGCATGCCTGCTATATACTTCTCTCCTAAAGGATAATTTCCAGAATATTGGTTGCTTTTGTGGTTGAATTTAACCTTGGTAAGTAGTAGCAATTTTTTGCGGTAAAGTGGGTGGAAACCCTTGCTTCCATAGCTGAACCACCTTCTTAGAGTGAGAGGTTTGCCTTGACCACTAAGTGCTATAATTGGAGCTTGGGTGATGGTTTGAGATGAGTATTGGAATGATAAGTGAGTCTATCTGCTTGGCAAATGTTTCCTCTCTTTCCCTTTAATTCTCTTTCCAGCCAAGGTGGTAATCATATTTGGGATTTCATAGGGAGTTTGCTAATTTGTCTCCAGGAGAAACACAAAAAGTTAGATGGAAAGGTGGTCAGCAGTCACTCAATTTATGTTGCTATCATTGTGGTATAATGAGAATATACCAATTCTTGTTTGGTGGCAAAAAATGAAGTAATCGTTGGAGCACTGAAACATTTAGAGGTATGTAATCACATCTTAATACTATAGGATATGGCTCAGAATAACCAAAGGAATCTTGTTGGTTTTATTTGTGGGTTTCTTTTAGGCAAACTATCAACAGTGCTAAAATGATACTCTGTGAAAAGGAAGAAAGAATGTACCCACAAATTTAAAATACTGTTTTTGCTGGTTTTCCCCTCTTGGCTTTATCCACCAATCAAGAATTGTTGAAGAAAGCAGTCATATTGAATCATTCTGCCAATTCCACTATGTAATCTTGGGATTATTTGTGTTGCCCAATGTGGTAACCTTAGTATTTTAGAATATTTGTGATGAAGATAGTCTTCCAACTTGAGAAAACTCAGGACTTTTTTGGGAACAATATTTCAAATGCCAAGAGAAGACTATTTTCTGTTGTGATGTTTGTTCTCTGTCCCTTTGTCCTTGACCTCTTAGTCCAAGGTGCTATCTTTATGTACTGGCAGTCAAGTTCCAAGAGTGAGTAGAGTCTTATCTAGAATAAATGATATTTTGAAATGGTCTTATCTTTTTTTTTTTTTTGACTGAAAACACTAATAGAATGATGCCAGTTTATTGTTGGTAATGGGGTAGAGTATGGACAAAATCTCAGGCATTTAAATGCCTCATTTGCCCCTACTTTTCTTCACTGCATACTAACTCATTTTTACCATCTACTTTCAGCATCTCTCTGGACATGGAGGCCTTTCGTTAATGGATTTGTGGTTATTTCACCCTCAGGTCAAGGCCAGGTTGTTAGAAGGCTGTGTTGGATTTTCCGCATTCGAAATTTCTATTTGGTGGTACTCAAGCCTTTAATTGGTTCACCATTTGATAGGCCATGAGCCACTAAGAGGTCACAATTTGGTGAAAGTGCTTAAAGAGCAGTGCAAAACTTTCAAAATTTGGTGAGTGAGACAGATTTGTGGTCCTGATATTGTTCATCCAATCAGAATTGTCCTGTTTTTAAAACTTTAAAAAAAAATACCATTAAATGACCTTGTGTTTTTCCATTCTGAGGTTTATTTATTTAGCAATTTCCTAGCTGTAGTATATGTAGGTTGTTTCCAATTTTTCATTAATAGAAGACTGTGATTAGTAGCACTTAAATCTTTTTCTTCACATTTCATTATTTGCTTAAACTAACTTCCTTGTGGTAGAATTAAGTATGAATGTTTTTAAAAGTTGAAAAATTTTGCTAGAAGAGCTTTCTTAATGGCTGCTTACCAATATCTCACTGTTAAATGTATAAGAAAATATTAATCAGCACATTCTTGCCATTGAGAAAGATTTTTAAAATCTAAAATGTATAGATTTAAAACAGTTAAATTATATATTCTTTTAAATTATAAAGTGAAACTTAAAATTCTATTTGTAATTTATGAATTGTTCTTTTGCTCTAGCTATCTTTCTGTCAGTGATGTTTAATTGTTTTATGATAATTTTTATAAATTAATGCTATCAATCCATTGTTCTTGTTGTAGAGGACCAGATTTGTAATTCCCTTGTTAATTTATGAGGTAGGAGCTATATAAATTATGCATTTGATAAAACATAAATTTGTATATAGCTATAATGCTGTGCAGTAGTTTGATGTTAATGTCTATTTACTTCTCTATAAAGACCTAACTGGGAATAATTGTAAGACATTGTAGCTAGACATTTTTAATCTTGTCTGGTCTGGATTCTGCTTTTCTCCAACATTTTGGGCACAATGTATTATCTTTTTATGTTATTGGATTCAATTTGCTAAAATTTTTATTAGAATTTATGCATCCATGTTCATGAGGGTTGTTGGTCTATAGTTTTCTTGTAATGTCTACTTTTTGTAAGAACAGTGCTAGCTGCATAAATTGAAGTTGGTGAGTTATTTTATTTTTTTTAATTTTTTTAAAAATTTTTTTCTTTTTTTCTTTTTTCTTTTTTTTTTGAGTTGGAGTCTCACTCTGTCACCCAGACTGGAGTGCAGTGGCCGCTCCCGGCCACCGCAGCCTCGACCTGCTGGGCCCTGGTGATCCTTCCGCCACAGCCTTCCGAGTAGCCGGAATTACAGGCATGCGCTACCACGCCCGGCTGATTTTTTTTATTTATTGTAGAGATGAGGTCTCGCTGCCCAGGCGGGTCTTGAACCCGCGGGCTTAGGCAATCCACTCACGTCAGCCTCCCAAAGGCGCTTTTCTGGAAGTTATTGTATAGAATTGGTATTCATTCTTTCTTAAATATTTGGTAGATTTCACCAATGAAACTATATGGGCCCGGAGTTTTCTTTAAATTTTCTTAAATTTCTGTATATTCAGCTTCTTTAATAGATATAAATCAATACAGGTTATCTGTTTTTTTGTGAGTGAGCTGTGGTAGTTTGTGTCTTTCAAGGCATTTATTTCCCTTAGCTTATCAAATTTATTGGCGTACCATTTGTCATACTATTTCCTGATTATGCTTTCAGTATCTGTAGAATCTATAGTGATGTTCCCTTTCTCAGTACTCATATTGGTAATTTGTGTCTTCTTTCTTTTTTTCCAGATCAGTTCAGCTAGAAGTTATTAATTTTGTTGATCTCAACGAGCACGTTTTTTTGTTTCATTGATGCTTTTCTCTTGTTCTTTCCTTCATTGTCTTATTTTGTTGATTTCGACTCTGATCTCATTTCCTTTCTTCTGCTTAGTTTGGGATCAATTTTCTTCTGTTCTTCTGGTTTTTGAAGGTAGAAGTTTGAAACCATTGATTTGGAGATTTTTTTCTTCTTTTCTCATATAGCCATTCAATGCTATAATTTTTTCCCAAAGTACTCTTTTAGCTGCATCCCCAAATTTTTTATATGTTGTCTTTTTGTTTTCATTAAGTTCAAAATTATTTCTAATTTCTCTTTTTGATTTTTTTTTTAGCCCACGAATAATTCGGAAGTATGTTACTTATTTTCCAAATAGTTGGAGATTTTCTAGAACTCTTTCCTTTGTTGATTTCTAAATTAATTTGGTTATGGGAAGAACATACTTGTATGATTTGAATATCTTTTAAATTTATTGAGATGTATTTAATAGCCCATAGTGTGGTCTGTCTTGGCAAATGGTCCATTTGTGCTAGGAATGATTGTATATTCTATTGTTGTTATTGGCTAGAATGTACTATATATGTAAACATTGATCATGTCCATCTTCCATATCTTCAACTAATTTTCTCAATACTTATTTTATCAATTGAGAGACTTTTTTTATATTTCCATGATAATTGTGAATTTGTCTATTTCTCCTGTCAGTTGTAACATTTTTGCTTCATGTGTTTTGAAGTTCTGTTCTCAGGCGCATAAATGTTTAGGATTGTTATTACCTTGTGATAAATTAAGGCTTTATTATTAAGAAATGACCTTTTTTATCCCTGGTAATAGTTTTTGCTCTGAAATTTACTTTGTCTGATATTAATATAACCATTCCAGTTCTTTTTTGACTTGTGTTAGTATGTTACATCTTTTTTTCACTCAAAATTTAAACCTGTTTATACCTTTATATGTTAAATGTGTTTCTTGCAGGCAGCATATAGTTTAGTCTTGCTTTTTGATTTAATTTAACAGTCTCTGCCTTTTAATTGGGGTATTTAGTCCACTTGCATTTAATGCAATTATTGATATGGTTAAGTTCAAATCTATTATCTTACCATGTTTTCTATTTGTCCATCTCTTCTCTATTTCTTTCTTCTGTCTTAATTTTGATTTTTTAATGATTCTATTTCATCTAAACTGTTGGCTTATTAGTAATAATTCTTTTGTGATTTTATTGGTTGCCTTATGATTCATAGTATACGTCTTCAGCTTATCAAGGTCTACCTTCAAGTGATAGTGTACCATCTCACTTATAGTCTGAGTACCTCTCAGTAGTATATAGGATATCCATTTCTCCATCCCTAGCTTTTCTTCTATTGTTTAATACATTTTGTTTTTTATCTATGTTTTAAATACCACACTTCATTGTTATTATTTTTGTTTAAACTGCCAGTTATAAAGACATCTAAATAACAAGGAAAAAATATCTTTCTGTTTCTCTCTCTCTATTCATCCATCTATAAACACTATGTGCTCATAGTGATACCTTTGATTCAAATCTGACACCACATGGTTCATTCTAGTCTTCTTTCTTTGATGGTGAGAAAACTGGCTCTTATTATCTATAATATATGTAAATATATTACTGTATTTCTTTAATCCTACACAAAGTAGTTTCAGAGCTGCTAGCCTATACCCTTGTGAGAAACACATTTACTAACTAGAGTACAGTCTTGGGTACAGTTTTTTTTTTTTGTCTTAACTTACAATAGCCAGTCAAGATACTGCTTTATACAGTTAATAAGGTTAGTTCTTTTCTTTCTCACCCCTTTCAGTGTGGTTACATTATTCACTTGTGATTCAATTAGTTTCTTTTGTTGGTGCTTGTATTCCATATTGCTTCCCTTTTCCCAAACATACTGGGTGATTTTATTACTTATTTATATTTTCTGTATTTTAGGTATGGTTGTGCTTCTCAGGGTCAGGGTTATACAAAATGGTATACCAGAAGTGTCATTCCTCTCTGATCCTTTGTACCCCTTCCCATTTTCCCCTTTTTTCATCTCTTTTCTTCTATTGCCTTAGATAACCCATTTCTTTAGTTTCTTCTTTATCCTTACTGTATTTCTTTTGCACAAATGAGAAGACATATGAAAGTTTTCTTAAATTCTCTTCTTTGTTACACGAAAGGTAGCATACTATGGATAGTATTTTGCATTTTGCTTTCTAAAAATGTTTTTACAAATAAGACTATATATATATAATTGTATTCAAGGCATTTGACAGATGCTTACATTATGTAATTATTACCATAATCAAATTAATCAACATATCCATCACTATCCATAGTTACCATTTTATGTGGTGGGGGGGCTTAAGACACTGCACTTTGCTTTTTTCACTTAACAGTTTATCCTGCAAATCATTTCATATCAGTTCATAAAGATCTTCCTCCTTTTTTATAGAAGCATAAGTACTCCATCATGTGGCCATACCATAGTTTAATTAACCATTTACCTATTTATGGATATTTAGGCTGCTTCCAATATTTTGTATTGCATATAATTTTTCAATGAATAATCTTGTACGTATATGTTTTTACTGGAGGTGTTTTCTTAGTATAGATTCCTAAAAGTGAGATTCCTGGGACAAATAGTTCTTTCTATCTCTCCATTTTTTTAAGTTTCAAAACAAAGTTTATTAGAGAAAGAAGAGAGGAAAGAAAGGAGAGTTGAAAGTTTCATTACAGAAAGACCTGGCACGGGCAAGTCTCTCTAAAAGGAAAGACTGCCTCTATCCCTCCATTTGCTTGAAAAATTTCTAATTTGTATCAGCAAATGACAGCATTTTTTTTTTTTTTTTTTGCACTTCCTTCCTCCTATGGTTTTCAGCAATGTAAAAACAAATTTGTGCAGGAACTTAGATGAGGATTTTTTCCAATGTATCTGGTGTTTCAAGTACACTTCTCCTAATATCTAACCTTCATCCCTTGAGCATTAGATTATTACAGTCATCTCTGTTCTTTCTTTAGTCATCTCTTTTCATAGAACTCTTTTACATATGTTCTGAAATAATCTCACTTCATAGCTTGAGCTGCGATTTGCTCATTGAACTATAATTATCTGCATTTTGTCTTTATCTTGTCAAATTGAAAATACAACAAACCAATATTTTATTAGTGAGATATAGTCAAACACAGTTTTTTTCTTCTTAACTGCTACTAGTGCTGCATGTTGAAGAAACTTGGTATAAGGAAAATAAAAACAGCTGTGAATAGTTCTCAAGTAGCATAAGAAATTAGACTTAGGTGGAGATTAGGAAATTAGAATTAGGTGGAGAACTCTATGCTTGGTCTCAAATGGAACTTTGAGTTTCTAAATTATTAAACAGAAACTATCAAGGTGGACTCAGTGGCCTAAAAGGATAAGTCTTGAGTGTCCCAAAGGTCTTTCTTACTCTCTGCCTTCTGCACGTCTACCCCTCTGAAGTACCAGTGGACACAATCTTCTTTTTTATCTGGTCTGCGGTTATTTTTGTAGCTCTGCAAATGTTTGTGGGAGAGTAATGTTCTTCTGAATTATATCTTGGAAATCAAATTTCCACTGGGACATTTGCATCAAACTGCTTTTCTCACTGGCTCTTTGTGCCTGATTTTTTTCTCAAATGACAGGTTGCGTGATCTGCACTTCTTCTGCTCTTCCCCCGCCCACAAAGTCATCTTTGATTTATTGTGTGTCTCTGAGGGTAAGAGCACAGAGGCAATGAGAAGCAAATGCCTTTATCTGCAGATAACAGCTTCCTAATAATCCCAGCCCTTATCTGCATGCTAAAATGGACAAGTGGTGCTTTGCCCACGTATGTGTCAGCTGCCTGCAAATGAAGCATTCTGTACCTTTCAGATGATTGTTCCTTTACTTCCTTAATGCTCCTAATGGTCACTTTGGAGAGGAGAAAATACTTCCCAATCTGAGGTCCTCTTTGGAAGGCCACTTTCGATCCGAATATACTTTGTTTGGTTTTCTTACAACATTACTCAACTTGACAAAAATAAATAAATAGCATTGTCAATTTTACACTATTTTACATATAGAGCTGTTGATATTCTGAAAGTTTAGTTACTTTTTAGTAACACATAACCTGAAGCTGAAGTGCTTGTTTTTTTTTTTGTTTGTTTGTTTGTTTGTTTCTTTGAGTTGGAGTCTCACTCTGTCACCCAGACTGGAGTGCAGTGGCCGCTCCCGGCCACCGCAGCCTCGACCTGCTGGGCTCCGGCGATCCTCCCGCCTCAGCCTTCCGAGTAGCTGGAATTACAGGCATGCGCTACCACGCCCGGTTGATTTTTTGGTTTATTGTAGAGATGAGGTCTCATCAAGTTGCCCAGGTGGGTCTCGAACCCGCGGGCTCAGGTAATCCACTCACCTCAGCCTCCCAAAGGCACGGGATTACAGGCTGAGCCACCGAGCCCAGCTAAGTGCTTGTTTTTTAAAGTAGTTATCATCTATTGGATGTAAGTCCAAGTAGAGGCTGATGGATATCTGGAGGGAGCTTGTGATCTACACTACTTAAAGTATGTGCATCATCATCATCATCATCTGGGAGCTAGTTAAAAATGCAGAATCCTCACACCTCTTGAATCAGAAAATGCATTATTCACAAGATCTCCAGGGAATTCATGGGCACAGTAAAGTTTCACAAGCACTACTATAAAAGATGAAACATTTGTTTAGGAATCAGGGCATCTTGAACTTATCCCTGGTTATTTTAATTTCTTTTTCTGAAACAAGAACATGTTTCTCAATTTCTCAAAGCTTTGGGGTTTTTAAAAAATATTTAAAATATAATTTAAAACTGAGTTTTTCCAGGCTCACAGTAGATGAGCAAAGAAGTCATTTTGATGTAAAGTCTGAAGAGACACTTTTGAACTTATTTGGGGACAGCACATAACTGAAGATTTGTCACTGTTACTGACTTGCTCTACTCATCTATGAAAGTAGTTTTTGAGGCTTCAAAGCAGGACATGATCTCTTGCAAATGCAATCAGTCCTCATAATTTGCAGATTCTGTCTTTGCGAGTTTGTCTACTTGCTAGAACTATTTATAACCCCAGATCAATACTTGTGATGATTTTGAAGTCACTTGCAGATATGCACGAAGAGTTTTTTAAAAATTGAATCATCCAACATGCACATTCCCAGGTCAAACAAAGGAATACTCTACCCTCTTATTTTTCTGCTCTCATACTGTAAACAAGTATCCTTTTTTGCAGTCTTTTTAGCACCAGGCTCTCTCAATTTTTTGTGCTTTTTGTTGATGATTTTGGTGTTTAAAGTGGCCCTCAACTGTAGAGCTGAAGTGCTCTCTAATGTTCCTAGCTACAAGAAGGCTGTGATGTGCCTTATGGAGAAAATATGTGTCTTAGATAATCTTCCTTCAGGCATGAGTTATAGCAATGTTGCTGTGCATTAATGATAACAAACCTTCTCTCTCTCTCTCCACACACCCCCCCCCACACACATACACATATACATATATATACTTTCTTTAAATAGAAACACACATAAAACAGGTTATGTTTTGATCAGTTAACAAATATATTGTGACCAGAGGCTTGCAGGAACCTAACCCTCTATCTTTCCTAGGAACAATGGTTCAGTATTCATTAATTCAGTGGCTGTGATGACTTCACAGAACTTAAGGACTGTGAGTAATGAAAATGGACTATATGTTTAAAATACAATTAGACTAGGATTTCTTTCTTTGCACTTTAAAAAAAATTATTTTAAATATGTAGGGTACAATCCAGGGTTAGGTATACAAATGTTCATTATGCAGGTATGACATTTTCTCTTTTGTGGATGACAGTGAGACTAGTTTTTTTATAAGAAATTTTTAGTTGTATTCTGTGAGCACAATTTCAAATAAAAATAACTAATTATTTACAAAAATTACTTCAATCTTTGGAGGCTTTCTTGGAATTGAAACAAGAGGCCTTCCCCCCCCCCCCCTCCCCCGTGGGCAAGGTTTCATTCTTTTAGGCATGACATTTTAAGGCTTTTAGGCCACCAATTTGTGTGTTAAGCTCATTTTTTGTTGGGTTTGTCTCTTTTTTTTTTTTTTTCATTCAGCTTTGCTGCATAAATATCACAGAAATCTAGATCCTCCTCTCCTGTCTCCATGATCCATGTGGCTGTTTCAGTCCAGGTCTACACCATGTACCGTGTTGCCTGGATCCTAGACTAGAATTCCAATTGCTCTTACCCACAGCCCACTCTCCAGTACCACCCATTTTCTAGTACAGTAAGTAAATCTGATCATATCCCTCCTCTATGTGGAATCTCTAAGTGGCTTCCTGGGATAAAGCTGCTTTGGGACAAAGTTCAAGATGCTCTGAGGTTTGACCCCTGACTTCCTTGCCACTATGCCTGGAGACCCCTGACCACTTGGTAACTTTCTCAGCTTTGTGCCTTTATATAATCTGTCCCTCTGCTTGGTATACTCTGCAAATTACCCCTTGTATTATTGTAGATTTTTTAAGTTATTATTTTTTCCTCCAATAAGCCATGATAACTTTTAGGAAAAGGAATAATTTTTGTAACTTGGCGTCACTAGTTCCTTGTATCTCATATAGGGGTACCTGACCATGATGTCACTGGAAATGTTGAATAAATTAGAATTTGGGGGTGAGTCTAATTTGAATAGTGTTGTAATAGACTGGCTTTGTATCAGCAAGCCAGATCTGCACCAGTTCTGATATCACTAATCTTTAAGAAAACCCAGTATGGAATATGTAATGAACAATCAATCCTGGAAAATACAAGCCAAAAAAAGGTGGAGAATAGTTATGAAGTACAATTAAAACAGTAGCAACTTGTTTTATATGGTCACTTGTTTTAAAACAAATGATTCTTCTAGTAGCATTTGTTTGCTTAAGAAGTAAATAATGTAGAATAAATGAATGCAATAAAGCATTTAGTACTCTAAATTTTAATTCCTGCTTTCTCTGATTCACCCAGTGAGTAGTATATGGCAGTAGAAATGAATGAAGTATTGCAATACACAACATTATGGATGAATCCTATTAATATAATAAGTTAAAGAAAGTCACTCAGGATTGTATGATGGAAATACATAAAAGATCATCACATGATTTTATTTTATTTTTTTTAAAGATGTGGGGTACAATTCAGGATTAGGTATATAAGTGGTCATTGTACAGGTGAAGTCTGGGCCTTCCATTGGTCCTCACTTCACCTGGTTTGGGACCAGGTACCCTGATTAATGTTATGTGCCCTCCCCCCATTGTCAGTGATCCACCACTGCCAATCTCTTTCATGTAGTATTATAAATGTTCAGGGTCCACTTATGAGTGAGAAAATGTGGTACTCAGTTCTCTGTTTTACAGATCACTGAGTATGAGAGACTCTAAATCTACCCAAGTGGCTGCGAAGTCCATAATTTTGTCCTTCTTTATGGCTGCATAATATTCCATTATGTATATGTACCACATTTTTTTATCCAGTCCACTTTTTATGGGCAGCACAGTTGGTTCCATGTTTTTGCTATTGTAAATAGTGCTGCAGTAAACATGCATGCACAGGTATCTTTTTGGTAGAATGATTTGAGTTCCTCTGGATATATTCCCAGAAGGGAGATTGTTGGATCGTATGGAAGGTCGATTTTTAGATCTTTTAGAAATCGCCACACTGTTTTCCACAGAGGCCGTACTAGTTTACACTCCCACCAACAGTGTAGAAGCGTTCCCTTTTCCCAACATCCTCTCTCCACATCTGTTGTTTTTTTGAGTTATAAATGATGGTCATTCTGACTGGAATTAGGTGTTATCTCAATGTGATTTTGATTTTCATTTTTTTGATGATTAGCGGCTATCTTAAGATGAGGGAAGCAGGGGAATGGGATGGGAATGACTATATGAAAAGATGTAAGTTATTATCCATGTTCTAGTCTCTGTTAGGCAGTGGGTTCATGTGTATATCTGCATATTAATATAATACACACAAACAAGAAGGCCATGATGAATGGTCATGAATCAAGGATTTTGATGAATAGGTCTTGCCCAATTCTCTTCACCCATGCTCCACACTTAACACAAAAAATCCTATTTGGAAATGTTAAGGGAGCCTCCACCCTTTTACCCTCTCTTGAATATAAATTAAACACATGTGTAAGAATTTTACATATTTTGTATGGGGAAGAAGAGGAACAAAATGACCAAATAAAAGATGTGATATTAATGATAAATTCAAAGGTAATAGGCATTATAAAAATGAGAAAATAATGGGAACATTGTACAAATAGCCAGCCTTTTGAGTCAGTCAAGTACTGGGGATGTGGAGATGAATTACAATCATTTTTAATGGAGTCCCCCATTTTGTGGTACTTCTATTAGCCTGCCCTACATTTTCTTGGCAGCAGGAAGGAAGTAAAGGGCACTATTCAAAGAAAAGCAACTGTGTGAGGCTTGTGAGAAAAATATGCATCCTGTCTCTTCCATGTTGCATGCCATAGAAAGAAAGCTTTGCCTTCCATTTTGTGAGAAATACCCTTTATTTGAAAATGATTTTGTTTTACATTTCTCCCAATAGCACTCTCTCATGCTCAATTTCTTGTCAATTCTACATTCTCTTTTCTGCTAAAATCCTTGAAATCTCTTTCTAGTAGCAGTTGGTGCAAGACAATGTACATTTATTTTGGTGGCAGCCTTTTCTAGTTTTCATGCCAGAATGTCTGCCTTCACAATGAGCTAGTTTTTAAGATACATTAGATTTCAGCTGATTCCCAGTATCAGATGTGAACAGACAAAATTCTATCTGGGAATAAAATCTCTCTTTAGGCGAAGCTTTTGTTACCCTCATGGCAGAATCCAGAGAGAGAAGAATCAAGTGTTACTTGGATTCCCAAGTCATTAAAAAACAAACAAACAAAAAAAACTATATCATGAGTGTCTTCCTGTCTCCTTGGTGAAATGTGACCGTTTTCCTCCTGGAAGAGCTATTTCATGTATTTTTAGTAACAGCAGGAGAGGACAGACATTTGGGTGAGCTATGTACCCAGCTAGAAAGCCTAAGTATACAAAGGATCTTAAGTTTCCCTTGATCTTGCTTTTCCCCCACCCCCTTACTTTCTTTTTTTTGTAAAGCACAGAAATGGAAGATCTACTTGTGAAAAGCATCTTACTTAGGGCTTACTGGCTGCCATTCTCTTCTTTGGCCCTTTGTTCTGTTTCTTCTATCAGCTAGGGAAGTGCATAATCTCTGCCAGCTGTTTGTCACTTCCAGAGATATTATGCTGTTTCTGTCTCATCTGTCCAGCCCAACTAAGAACAGAATCTTTCAATTTGAGGACATGTAAATAGGAGGCCTGAGAGGTTATAATTTAGCAAGTTTTGTGTTTTCCAAGTCCCATTTCTCTTGACTACATAGCTAGCAAATGCCATAGACTTATTGCCTGATTGGACTTGGGTAGTTTATACCTGAAAGTGATATTCTTCTCTTCCAATTAGTCAGCACCTCCCTTTTGAGATTGCATACCCAGGGCTTCGAATGAACTGTGGCTTTAGACAAAAATTGTTGAGATGGTGATAGTGGTGTTTTTGTTTCTGTCATCTTCCTGAAATAGGTTAACTTGTCCACTTCAGGCCAAACTGTGACTTCATGAATACCATCGTCTAAGGAGTCAGCCACCATTATATAGACATTAGATTAAACTGGATTAATTTCTTTTCATGTTAGAGAGAAGTCTCCTGAATGGACCCTTTGTCTTCCCTCCCCAAGTCTCCTTTGCAAAAGGTGCCCCCACATGCACGCCCCAGCACAAGGATTAATATCACAGGGTATAGTATGGATGACCATGATTATTCTGCAGTTTTAGGAAGGGGACAGGAAAGGCCTTTCAGAAGGGCTCACAGAATGGGAGAAATTATTGCAAATTATATATCTGAAAAGAGACTTATCAAGGATATATGCAAAACTCTTATAAGTCAATAATAAAAAAGTAAATAATTCAATTAAAATGGTCAAAGGATCTGAATAGACATTTCTCCAAAGCAGGTATATAAGACCAAAAAACACATAAAAATGCATGCTATCATTAACCATTAGGTAATGTATGCTATCATTAACCATTAGGCAAACTAGAAGTGAAAAATATGCGGTCATTAATTAATAAGCAGGGATTCTTCCCTTTCTGGAAATGCATAATATACAGGGTATATCATACAGATGGGATGACTTTACTTTTGGATTTTTTAATTATGTAAAACTGCTTAAACAAGTGTCAAGGAAGTCACTTCTGAGAACACAGTGGTGGAGACCATGGCCCCTGCCAAGGGGTTAAGTATTGTGGGAGAAGCCCCAGATTACAAAGTCTGCAGATGTATCTTAAATGTTGTTTTGAAAGAATTTTAGTTTATAAACTTATGCAGTTCAAATGGCATGATAAATATAAATACAATTTGTAATTATGGAAATTGGCATAAACTGTCTACTATTTAATACATCACCATACACATAAATATGTGTCCTGTATGTTTTTCCTCTAACCCAGCATAAAAATATTTTTGTCTGTGTTGAAAGATATACTGACTGCAAAACACTTCATTGAGCTGAATTATAAGATACATCTACTTGTAAGGGAATGGTTAGCTATTGCTGTGTAAAAATCCATCCCCAAATTTAGCAGCTGAAAACAACCATCATGTATTTGTTCACAATTCTGTGAGTTGGTAGGATGGGCTGGGCTCAACTGGGATGGCCTTCACGTGGAGTCATCTCAGCTTACTCGCGCATTTGGGCCTCGCCTGGGGTAGCACTCTACATTCCTTCCCATCCTCCAGGAGGTCAGCCTAGGCTTTTGCACACCATAGCAGAAGAGTTCCCAGAAGTGACAAACAAGTACTTTTCATGTCTCTGTCTACATAACATTTGCCAACGTCCCACTAGCCCAAGCAAGTCTTATCACCAAGCCCAGTGTTATTGTTAGAGGGGCGACTACACAAGGAGAAGTGTGATTTATTGGGTTGTTAATGTAATCATTTCCCATAGTCGACCTTTTAAGAAAATGGAAGCAACACTACTGGTTGCTGAGATGAGGGTATGAGACTCAGGATGGGGGAAAACCAAGTTTCTTCAGTGGTGTAAGGAATGTGCTTTCTGCATGAGAAATCATAGGACTGTCTGGCAAAGGGATTTTAATGACAAGTTTCTTAAGTATAAAACCTAGTCACTTTTGTGTATCCGGAAAGGGAAAATATCAAAAGCAATGAATAAATGTAAAATAGACTAGTCTACATAACAATGAGCTCTTATTTGGCAAACACCATGAATAAACAAGGAAAACAAGCTGGGAAAATTATCCATAATAGAAAAAAGCATAATATTTTTAAAAATTCACAAGAAAGACAACTGTTCCAAAATCAGCGAAGGTCATGAATAGGACATTTACAAAAGAATAAATATAAATACATACAGAGCTGCCAATAAACATCTGAGAAAACGTTCAATTTAACCAATAGTTAAAGAAAGCGAACAAATTCAAGTTTCCAACAAACAAATATCAATTCCTGATATATTTTCATGACATTTAGATAAAAAGCAGGGTAAAGGAATGGAGAGATGGATAGGAGGAGTTGCAATTTTAGGAAGGGGACAGGAAAGGCCTTTCAGAAGGGCTCACAGAATGGGAGAAATTATTGCAAATTATATATCTGAAAAGAGACGTATCAAGAATATATGCAAAACTCTTATAAGTCAATAATAAAAAGGTAAATAATTCAATTAAAATGGTCAAAGGATCTGAATAGACATTTCTCCAAAGCAGGTATATAAGACCAATAAACACATAAAAATGTATGCTATCATTAACCATTAGGTAAATGCAAATCAAAACTACAGTGAGATACCACTTAATAATTACTACAATGTCTATCACAAAAAAGACAGAAGTGTTGGTAAGAATGTGGAAAATTGGAATCCTCATACACTGCTAGTGGGAATGTAAAATGTGCAGCCACTTTAAATTCCAGAAACAGTCTGGAATTTCCTTCAGTGGTTAAACATATAGTTACCATGTGATCCAGAAATTCCATTCTTAGGTATATACCTAAGAGAATTGAAAACATATCTCCACACAAACACTTGCATATAAATGTTTATAGCAGCATTATTTCTTATAGCTCCAAAGTGGAAACAACCCAAATGTCCATCAGCTGATGAATGAATAAATAAAATGTGATATGTCCACACAGTGGGATATTATTTGGCAATTAAAAGGAATAAAGTACTGATTCAAGCTACATCATGGGTGAACACATATTGTATGATTCCATTTTTTAAAAAATGTCCAGAATAGGCAAATCTATAGAGCCAGAAAGTAGATTAGTATTTGATTAGTATTTGCCCAGGGTTGGATGATATAGGGGAATTTGGGAGCAACTGCTCCCAAATGGGGCATGGGGTTTCTTTTTTGTTTTGTTTTGTTTGTTGTTTGTTTTTGAGTTGGAGTCTCATTTCAGCACCCAGGCTGAAGTGCAGTGGCACATTCACGGCCACCCCCGCGTTGAACTGTTGGACTCAGGTGATCTTTCCGCCTCAGCCTTCCAAGTAGCCGGAACTGCAGGTGTGCACCACCACGCCTGGATAATTTTTGATTTATTGTAGAGACGAGGTCTTGCCAAGTTGGCTGGGCTGGTCTTGAATCCGCGGGCTGAGCCAATCCACTCGCCTCGCCCTCCCAAAGTGCTGGGATTACAGGCTGAGCCACTGAACCTGGCTGGGGTTTCTTTAATGTCACATAAAAAAATCAGTATCTTATTATGTGTTTAAATAACATTTTAAAAAAGGAATCAGAAGTAAGACTGTTTCAGGAAAATCAGGGATAAATGGAGACTAGAATTACAATGAGGCACTGGGTAGGTGGGGTAGGGGGTAGAGTTGAAAAATGTGTAAGATACCAGTTGACTTTGGTCTTGGTATCCAACAGAGGCAAAGCTACAACCTTCTTCAAGGTATTGGGCCAGTTTTCTAGGACAGTAACTGATGTGGTAAGTGTGATGTTTTGGTCCTGGAATCCTGAATCCTAAAGCTATAATGTTGATGATATACAACCTGGAGGTAATGAACGCAACAAAAGGCATCCACCCCCAACATTTCTCCCTCACCAAAAGCTACTGCTATGACCCCATACACAGTGGAGCCCCCTTTATGAAGATGCACCTAAATCGGAGCTTGAACATTTTTTTCCAGTGGAAACATTTTTAAACTATTAGATTTCTTTATAATGTCAGTTTTCTTGTAAATCTATTATGATTAGACATTTAAGATGATGTATAACATTGTATGAGCAAATGTGTCTAGGTTTCAAACAAATGATTTAGAAGTGATCTTTTGGGAACCCAGATCTTTTGTGCCTGTATTACAGAGCTCCTCTCTGAATCTTGATGTAGATGTAGAGGAGGACTGCCTGAGAAAATAAGATAAGAAACTCCAGTTCTTTTTCATTAATACATAGTCTAGTTCCTATTCTAGCGTTTGCTGCTCCAATTTTCTGGAAACTACTGTAGAAATCTGCACTTTAGCTTGTTAGATGTGATTTGCATGCAGTTGACATCCCAAAACTCCCATGTATGATGAATTTCATTAATCCAGTGATTTGTAAAAAGAATTTGAATTAAACGCTTCTTCATGCTCCAGAGACTGCATTGGGCTGCTCTGTATTGGTTGCCACAGTTTCTCCAAGTGTAGTGATGTAAAAACGAAAAGACAGCTAGGAATGAAAGATAATCCAGGGACCTGAGGGTACAACATTGCAGATCTTGAAACAGGAAAAAATAGTGTAGCTTGATTTAGATGTCTCACTGCTTTTCTTTTTTCTTGTTTTGTGAAGACAAACAATTATACCCTCACTGTGCTTCAGTTTCTTACTCTATAATAGTAGTTCTCACTTAGGTGAGCCTCAGGCACCTGGAGAGCCAACAAATATGCAGGTACCTGAACCCCACACTAAGAGCTGCTGATTGAGTAGACCTCTAGTGGGGCCAGCGAATCTGCAGTTCTAACAAACACCCAAGCAATGCTGTTGCTGCTGCTGTTAGGCCAGTTATCACACTGTAAAATTTAGAAAGCCATTTTCAACTCAAATTTTCTTTAATTCTGTGATTTCGTGTGCATGAGGCATGTGCGTGGGACCAAAGACTGAACTTGCTCAACCACCTTTAGGACTCACCTTCTTCCTGACCCTGAAGAAACCAAAACATGACTAGTCTCTGGTCTAATTTTAGCCTGGAGGAAAAAAAGTGAGGAAGAGGAGAACCAATTCTGAGTTAGAATTAAGATTACCAAATGAGTATTGATTGGCTTCAAAGCTCTATCTTTTTGTTTCCTCATCACCTCCCAAATCCTGGAATCCTTTGAATCTTTCCTGACTTAGCCTGGTCCCTGGTAGGGAAGGATCCCAGCCTTTAAGAAATATGGGAGAATTGAAGAAATAAAGCAAACAGGAGGCAGAGAGTTGTAATACATAAGTCAAAGTAAACTGGGGGCACTAAGTTTTTAGTTCCTTTAAACATTTGTTTCCTTTGGGCAATTCACACTTGCAGGAGTTCTTGAGATACTATTTAAAGGCAACAAAGTGAGGTAACTGAACTGGTAGCATATGCCACAGTTAGGAACTTCAAATTTCAAAACACTTGACTGCTGACTATTTCTACAGCAGAATCCAGTGTGGGTAGCTCTCACTTCAGAAGACAGTATGTGGTTTTAAAATGTTCAGTTCCATTGCCTTTGTTTTTTGGCCATTTCTTAGTGCATAAGAACTATCTGGTAACTTACCTAGGTGCCAATTCTGAAGCTTGTTGTAGACATCTCTTGAGAGATGTGGGAAAAGTTAAAAAGTAGTCTGCTCCCCTATTTTATTATATATAATATTATCAATATATATTTATTACATTTTCTTCTAAAATTTTTATCTCATTTTATTTATTCATTTTATTGTACCAGCCATACATAATCAAATAATTAGAAATTACTGCCCCAAAGAAAATTTCTCCCAATCCCACTAATCAGAGAAAACTTCCTTTAACATTTTGCTGTATATCCTTCCATACATTTTTTTCAATGATTAGTGTCCTTGTTTTCTACAAAAATAGAGGCCTGCTATCCAAATAACTTAACCATCTTTTCCTGATAACATTATTGCAGATATTTTTCCATGTTTACTCAGTATGTTTTTATGCCACAGGATGCCATTGTATAACTATACCATTCTCTAGGATACTGGTGCCCTTTTTTTGTTATTAAACAATGTTGTGATGACCTTCCTCGCACATGCACTTTATTTTTTTTTTACATGAGTATTACTTTTCTACATGAGTGTTACTTCCTATGGGTACACCCTTAAAAACTGAATCTGGGTTAGAGGACATACACTCTGTAAATGCTCTTGATATCCAGTGTCAAATTGCCCTGTAGAAATGTTGGACCTGTTTACACACTATCTCAGGTGTGGCTGATTAGTAACTGCATGTTTCAAAATGAGTTTTTATTATGTTTAAGAAGTGACTTCATGATATTAGAGAATTTAAGTGTTGGTTTTTGACTGAAAGCATTAGCGAGCTGCATGTATTTGAAGAGTTGCTGGTGAGTATTATTTGGAGCTCTCTTCATACAACCTTTCTGCAGAATTTTTGCACTGCCTTGATAGTGAATCAGTTATATTATTAGTGGGAGACAGTGTGAGAGACTCTGAAATGTTTGCCACCAGGCTTTCTCTGTGTTTAGGAGCTATATGTATGAAAATATCCTTCCTCAAATACTATTTTATATTTATCTATATAGTCAAAAAACTCATGTAGCCAAATATCTGTTCTCACATACATTTTAAGACTGCATTCCGTTTTGATCCCCTGTTTTAAATATCTTTTAGAATTAATGGATTTTTATGCATGATGCTTGGCATGAAGCTTTTAAAAAATATTAAAGTAAGAAAAATTCAGGGACCTCTGTTTCCTGCAAGGCTACAGAGAACCCTTTGAAAGAATATTCCTTTATCTTCTGAGTGAGGCAGTGACATACTCCTTTGAAAATAAAAGCTTGGAATTCTAAAGCTGTTCTTGCCAGTTCCTGCAAATACAGTGCTCAGATTTCACATCAGGTTATTAACAAAGACACGGATGTCTGAAATGATTAAGAGAAGGGTGGACACAGCAATAAAGAATGTTGCTATGCTATGCTAAATTTTTCTCTTGGACCTCAAAGATCCCCCTTTGCCAGAGCTGGATAAAGTTCCATTATAAAAATAAGAGGTAGCACAAAACAAATGTGAGGGATTTTTGTACTAAAAATGTGCAATTGGCATCATAAATAAAATTTAATCTGATTCTGAATTATTTTAGTTATGATACTTGCCAATTTTTAAAAATAATTTCTTGGAGCTTGGCAGAACTGGCTTGATAGTTTAGCTAACAAACATTTCTAAGGCATGTTCTGTGTCACAGCCATTGTTGTAAGCATTCTTTAAATATCAACTAATTTAATACCCATCATTCTGTGAGGTATGGGTACTCGCATTAGTCCATTTCACAGATGATGAAACCGAGGCACAGGGCAGTTATATAAGTGGCCCGCGATCACTCAGGCAATGAGTGACAAAGCCAGTAGTCAAATCCAGGCAACCTGACTCAAGATTCTGTGCTCTTAATTACTCGGCTGTGCTACCTGGCATATATAAACATACAACTGGTATAGTAGTGATACGTTTTAGGAAATGCTAGATTGTATTTTCAACAGGAGGAAACCAGTCACTGTTATTTTGTAATAGGCCACAGCTCTCTGGTTTGCGTCCTTGGCTGCACATTAGAATCACCTGGGAAGCTTTTAAAACTCAAGTGACCACACTTCTGACCTGGTAAATCATTCTAGGAAGGTGGGACCCAAGCACCAGTAGTTTTTGAATCTTCTCAGGTAATTTTGGTATGCGACCAAGGTTGAGAAGCTCTGATCTATTACTAATAACCAATGTTTGTCAGAAACATGTGATGAAGAAGAGTACTGTGGCCATGTCTTGATTCAATTTACTGAGTCTTCTAAGAGGCATGCCTATACAAAGGAGCAATCTTCACGGAAGGCAGTTTAAGTTTGGGAAAATTCTTTCTGAAGATTCAGGTTTTGATGACATTTTAGCAAAGTCAAGGTGTGAATCCATTGGTGTTAATATAATGCAGCCAGCTGTTTCACCTTATTACTTGGGTAAGTGGAATACGATGCTCACTCAAATCAGTTCCCAGTTGGTTTTGATTCTTTGCATCTGAGCTTCGAGGTGAATCCCAAAGGAGGTAAGAATTTTCTCTTTACTGTTGGCAGGAGGGAAGGCAGGCCGTGTGTCAGCCAGATGGCTGAGCAGCATGAGGTCTGGGCTACGGCATCTTCAGCCCTCTGTGAATGCTGTGGTATGCTTTCTTTCTTTCTTTGACTGGACACAGAAGAGAAGCATTCAGCACATGAGAATTTGGAAAGAGTTGGAGCAACTTAGTGAAATTGAACAGCAAAATGCCTTTCAAGAAAAGTGACTTTTAGTCATGGTGGTACGAGCATAGCAGTAGCTTTTAAGGAAATCGATCAGACATGAGTCAGTAGTTAATGGTAAACATTTCTGCTTCTTCATCTGAATCATGCTGGGAAAGTGAACCTGTTGTTTTGGGTATTTATTTTGGAATTGCCAGTTTGTTCAAACAAGACTAAGCCATGTTGAGGAAATGGTGAGAGCAATCATTTCTGACTAGACAACTTGTTTTCTCTTAGAAGCCTGTTAGCTCGTGGGAATCCCACTGGTCGAGGAGCACTAGAGCATTTCTCATTACGGCTATACGTGAAAGCTGATTACAGAGGGTCTTGTTTCTGTTTGCTTCTGCCATAAAGTGTCTTCTAGAATTGCTTTTCTGTAACTGCTGTCTTGGGGCATATAAAAGGATTGTGATGACAGGAAGAGACTCTGTCTACTGCTGTTTGGGGGAACAATAGAGAGAAATGGTACAAAATGTGTAGTAGATATAGGTACAGTATAAAGAATAATAAACACCCATGTGCCCAACCCCCAGTTTATGAAATGGGACGATAACAGTTCCTTAAAGACCCTTCTTCTGTGCCTTTCCCCGGTTGCATTATATTCCCTCTCTCTAGATATAACCACTACCCTGACTTGTGTCACTCATTTTCTTGCTTTTCTTTTTAGCATCCTCACCTATGTATGTATCCCTAAACAATATGTTGTTTGGTTTTTGAAAATCGAACAGGAAGCACAGCCCTAGCTGTGCAAGGAATGGGAAGCGCTGCTTCTGTTCAATAAAGTTCCCAAGAGAAGGTAAGCTGAGCCAAGTCTCTGAGAGAAATCGGGCTTCAGTTTCCATGAGTTGATTGTGGGGAAGTTGGTGGACAAGGCCATAAGTGAATGTGGAGAAAAAAGGAGTTCCCTGCAGACAGGACATCTGACAGCACTCTAGTGCAGAACCAGGCACTGAGCACCTAGAAGGAATGCGATCGGGGGCACAGGCTACTCTGCATTTCCTGCTCTTCAGCTCCTTGACACCCTTCTCCAGCTCCCAGGAATAGGTCAAAGCAGAACACAGCTGTAAGGTGAAATGAGAGTGGTCTGCTGACCCAGGCAGCGGAGACAAGCAGGAATCTCCTTACTCCGTGACCAGGAAAAGCACAACAGAAAAATCTGGGACCAGCTCAACTTGTCATTGTTTTCAGGTTGAATGGCACCAGGCAACTTGGGATGACTGTCTTTGGTGTGCCCCTCTCTTGAGTCACATTGCTCCAGTCTGGACTGGTTGCCCGCTTCTTTTGGTGCACAGCTGTTATCCTGGGATTATCTTTCATTCTCATCTGAAGCTTTCCTTGGCGTCTCTCATGTGTTAGAGGTTGGCTTCTTTTTTCTTCCACTTTGCTTGCTGCTGTTGGTGGAACCCATCCTTCAGTAACTTTGTGAGAAAGTATATAAGGGAGGTAAATATCTGAGGCTTTGTATACCTGAAAAATGTCTATTCTGTCATCATACTTGATGGGAGTTTGGGGGTAGAATTCCAAGTTAAAAATCAAAGCTCTAAAGGAAAATTAACGCATTGCTCTATTGTCTTCCATTTCTACTATTGCTGTAGAAAAATATGAAGCCATTCTGATTCCTGATAGGCTACTTACGATCTGATTTTTTTTTTTCTTTCTGCAAGCTTGTAAAGTCTTTTTGTCCCCGAGGATCTGAAATGTCACACTAATGGGCCATGACATGGTTTTGTTTTCATCCACTGTGCTGGACATTCTGTGACATAGTATGCGCCATTTCATTCTGATACCTCCATCCTTTTCGGAAATTTGTTTTGAGTTATTTATTTTATTCTTCATTTTTCTTTCCATTCTGCAACTAAAACTCAGGTGCTGAAATCTCCATAGCTCTCATCTGATTTTCTATGTTCTCCTGTTATTCAATACTCTTTGTATTTGCTCTAAATTGGGGAAGATATCTTCTAACAGTTTTACTGTTAGTAATTTCTCATAATATTTTCAATTCCAAAATAGTTTGTCTTGACTTTTTAATTTTCTGAGTTTTTACAAATCACTTCCTTATTTCATGGAAACAACATCTTTCTGAGGATATCATTGATATATATTTGCTTAATTTTTCTCCTAGTTGTATAGTCTTTGTTCCGTCTAAGTTGCTCTTTTGTTTTGATCTGTCTTCCTTCATAGAGGCTTTTCTCAGATGTCTGGTAATCCTCAGTTGCTTGGGAACTAGAAAGCTGTTGTGAAACTCTAAGCGGGTTAATGGAGCTTGTCGAGTTTGTTTCACTATAGGGTGATCTGGGTTGGGCATTTATTGGGAAACCCCTATATCAATATCTTTGTCTTTCACCTTGGGTCACTTAGATGTTCTAGAGCAGCCTTCCAGTTTCTTGCTGAAAGGTAGGTCTGCTTTCCAGTCTGGAAGCTTCTTAGAAGAGGACAGGGGAGGTTGAGCGTGTATCTGGTCACTTAATGCGTCTGTTTTCATTAGAGTACTTGTGGCCTAACTATACCTCCCAAGCTAGATGGCCTGTGTTTTACCCTCTTTAGAAAATGATCCTCCTCCGGATGCTTTCCTGGGTAGGGAAGGTGCAGTTCCTCAGTGGAAGGGAAGGGGGAGCTAGATGTAACCTTCTGTGATAGCTTTCCTTCCAGCCTCTGCACTTGTACCATCCCTTTCACCCCAGTTCCAGAGGAGCCTGGTGTCCATTTTCAGCTTTCCTCGCTGATGGTTTGGGATTTTTTTCCCCTATTTTTTTTCCTCCTTCTGCTGAATTGGTTACCGCTTATCTGTCTGCTTTACAGCTTTTGAAATTTTGTTGCTATTATCCTCCCTCCCTTCTCCTGGGTTTATATTTTTTTTTAATTTATTTTTATGTGTTTTTAGTGGGATTTCAAGAGAGTGATACTAGTTGCTTGTGCTTAGTCTTTAACCTGGAAACTGGAACTTTTTTTTTCTTTTTTTACATTATTGAATCCAGCAGTACAGTTTTGGCTGTGAGAAGTCAGGAGTTTCTGGCCATTTGTGGAACACCTTTGTGCCTGGTACTGTTGAGTTCTTTGAGTGTGTAGAGATGCAAGTAGGAATGGATGTTGTCCTTAGTTTACAAAAGACAAATTGAAACTCAGATTAAGTAGTGCACCCAAGGTCACTGCTAAAAAGTGGCAGTGCTGGGATCTGAATGCAGTCCAAGATCTGGGTTTTGAAACGCTGTGAAAGTTTTTACCAAGTCCAGCTCTTTCCTTACTCCAGGGGTCGATTTGAAACAATGCCTGTGAATCCTATCAGGATCTCTATAAGTTAATTGGACTTTGAAGGAGAAAACTATTCTGACATGTATTGAGTTGAGTAACCTTGCTTGGGCTTTTAAAAAGTGAATGGAGCACCCACAAAGCGTGAGAAGCACCTGCTTTCCCCAGCTGCAGGGACTCTCGCCTCCCTGCTAGCTTGGTGTGTGGCTGAAGGTCATTCATGGGCGCTGTTGTGCTGTCTGTCTAGAGAACAAAGCATGCATGGTTTTCTGGCCCACCCAGTAGAATGTGTGTCTTACGGGTGAGACTGTGCTGTAACGAAGGACGTATTTTCTCTATGGCCACAAGGCTAGGTAACTCATTATTCATTCAATGCCATGAGCACCAGCATTGCATTTCCCTATTGAGAGTTTTGCTTCCCCCCTCAACAGTATGAAGCCATTGATTTGCAGAATGAATACAGCCATAAATGGGAGCTTTAGAGTCATTCCAGAATTAATTATTATTTTTGCAAACTTTGTGAAACCAGATTTTTTATACCAAGTTATGTATCAAAAAATATTTGTTTCAGCACTAAAGAGCTGCCTATAGCTTTAAGTATGAACTGGGTGGGTTTGAATATTAGAGTATGAGAAATATTGCTAAACAATGAAACCTTTTTCCCCTTGAGTGCTGAGCATTATCATTCTTATAACAGGTTTCAGCTTCAGTGAGCTTTTTAAGCATGACTGTTTAGTTGTTAAGAATAGAATTCTGTTTATATTATTCCCCATAACTATAGCTAGCCATTTGCCTAGAAGAATGTAATGTAAAATACTTACAAATAGCCGACAATGTTTTTTAAAAATGCAAAGTAATATCTACCTGCCTCTGCCTGTGAGCCCTTGAAATGAGATGGGGTTCCATTTTAATACAGCATTTCGAGCCAAATTATTTTTAGTCTCTGTAGAGAGAACCCTTTTCATTTAGAAGGATTAAAAGAGTGCTGGACCAATTTCAGCTGCTTTAAAATGCGCATTTGGGGCCTTTTATGTCCTCTCAAGTTCTAAAGAAAAGAACATTATAAGTACACTCTGTAAACTGCTTTACTGTATTGGTTTTCAAATTTAACAAACCTTTTACCTAGAGAGGAAATGATGGGTAACAGATGCCGTATTTTATTTGAGAGAAATAAAATGCTTACTCTTATATTTTAATTTTAACTCTTTTCATCATGAAGATATAATCTTTTCCACTCTTACCTAAAGAAAAATATTTAAGTGTCTCATATCATAAAAATATGCCATACCAAGCCAGATTTTGAGTCCCAAGAGAAATTTAGGAGACCTTGTGCATGTAGACCTGTGATTTTTGAGGTCGCCATCACTTGCACAAAGGGGTATTACAAAAAAAAAAAACCTGAACTTTGGAGTCAGATTTAGATTTCAATTCTATTTCCATCTTGCATTCTTGGAAAAGTCATTTGACATCTCTGGGCCTGTTTCTGCATCATTACATGGGGATTAGTCATAGCTTGCATGCTTGAAGAGAATGCACGTAAGGGCCCTACAGCAACTGGTTTGTAATTAGGGACTCTAATCATAATCATAGCACTAACTGACAGCACTTACTACCTATTAGCCTCTGTTCTAAGGGCTCAATGCGTATTAACTCATTGAAGCCTCACAACAGTTCTCTAAGGTACTATATTAATATCCCCACTTCACAGATGAGAAAACTGAGGCACAGAGGGTTTAGTGTGCTCTGGGTTATACAGCTAGTAGGTTGTGGAGCTGGGCTTTTAACCCAAACAGTCTAAATGTAGAATCTTTCTCTTAACTACTGTGTCTTAACCACTAGACATGGGTTAGTAATGATGTGCTAAATTGTGGTTATCCGTAGGTCAGGGTTCCTGCATCATTCATCTATAGGGTACCCACTGCATTGCATGGAGGTAGGTTATCCATGCCTACTTGCTGAGAAGAAATTTCCATGACTTACTAAGGTGAACCACTCTTGCTTCACAAAATGTGTTTTTCTTCAGAGCCACTCTGCAATTTCCCTGAATCTCTACAAACCTCCTCTCATCTTTGAGTACTAGTACCATACCCTGTGTCCGTATTTTTCCTGAGCTTTCTGTTGCGTGGCTGAATCCATGGCCGACCTGTCCACAATTGCCTTGCAGTGACTCAGAAAGATTTGCTTGATAAATATCAACTTTGAAAGCTATTCCCCTAAAGCAGGGGTTGGCACATTTTTTCTGTAAAGGACCAGCTAGTAAATATTTTAGGTTTTTCAGGGCATAGGGTCTCTGTCACAACTACTCCATTGTAGCTTGAAAGCAGACACAGTGGCCATGGCTATGTTCCAAGAAAACTTTATCTACAAAGAGCCTGACTTACTGCATTCGGCCTGAGAGTGCTGGTTTTCCCACTTTGTAGTGTTGAAGAATCACCTATTATTCAAATAGAAATTTCTCAGCCTACCTTTGTTAAAAGATAATATTCATTAAAAAGGCAAAATCATTACTTTATTACAGATAAAGATGGACATGTGGTAAAGATTTTATTTTACTCACTTGGGGAAAGCTGGCAGATGTTATAAGCAGTTCAAAGGGAAAAAGTCAAAAAGTACAAATTTATATTGGGTAAAGGAATTAAATTGCAAATTGAGGCAAAACTTATTTTGGTTTTGGAGGGAGAGAAGTCAAGCAAAACCAGACAATGACAGAGTTTTTAATGTCTTCCAGTCACCTCCAACTTATAAAGTTGCAAAATAGTTCAACATCGGTGAGAGTTTAGAATCTGATAATCTGGAAGGATGTACTCTATATGCACAATGCAGAACTTTGCATTTTATATACCCCAGAGTGACTGATTCTATTGGTCTGATGTTATACTCAGAAATCTGCATTTTGAACAGATCCCCAAAGTTAAGCAGGGAGACTTCATACCGTAATTTGAGGAACACTGTACACAGCTCCATTATTGTATGTGCTTCTCTTTTTTATAGAATATTCCTTTGTGCTCTGTGAGTCTCTCTGCTGATTTAAGGATAAGATGAACCCTTATCTTGAAGGCTCACCTATCCATTTGACCAGATGGGTGACAAATAGTTTTGTTTGTTGCGGGGTGTGGTGGGATTAGGGGAAGATTGGATATCTAAAAAACTCAGCCCCATCTTCTGTCTTTACCATTTGTTGCTCATATCAGAGAGAAGGACCAAAGGAATGGGGGGAAATTTAAGCCATGTTGACCGTAAAAATATTTACATGGACTATGGAAAGGGTGTTTATGATGGAGGAAGAATGAACCTTGGAAGCTCTTGGTGCAGTGAACCTCAGGAAAGTGGAGAAAGGATGATGGAAAGAATCAGGCCATCACTGGAAAGGACTGTAGGGTGGTACGGATTGGGAGACCAGGAAGCATGAATTTTAAACATTCAGGAGCAGAGAGACCTCAATAAGCACGTTAGGGAAGTCAGAACTCATTAAGTCGACAATCCATTATACATTTACTTTCTTGCTGATCTTTAACTGTCAGCAGCTGTTCTGCTCCATCAAATACTGTTCCTCCCTGGATAGAACAGCAAACTTAACTTGGACATTTCTGGAGGGTGGGCAAGTTCAGGATGCCCCCAGACTGTCAGCAGGCTGACTTCCCTTTTACTGAACTTTCTCTTTATATGAAAAAGCAAAGGGATCATGAACGGACAGATGAAAAGAGGATTATTTGGAAATTACTGTCAAGTCAGGGTGGTTGAGGCATAATTTCCCCTCTGATTTGCTTTCCAATGGGAGCAGTTCTTTGGGTCTGTGCTTGAGCATGGAAGAGTAAGGAATGTTCAGTCCCCCACAAATCTTTCGCTCAAGCAGTCTGGTTTCTCAGACTATATCCCAAGTTGCAGAGTTACCTTGAGAATGGTACCATTTCCCACTAGCTGAGAGAATCTTCATGTTAATTCCTCTGCTCAATGAGTTTAGCAGTTTAAAGGGCAGACCTTTTCCCTCATCTAATTCTCTGAAACATGCTATGCTAGGCCCAAGGGCTTCAATAGATAATGGACACAGATCCTAACTGTGTGAGATTGGGGAGATGATTGTCAGTAGTCCCATGGGTGCTGGTAATTGGGGAAGCATGCCGGGTGGTACACACTCTGGGGCAAAGTAGTTGTGTTATACTGAAAGCTGGATGACTTTTCTTCTTGGCAATGAAACTGTGGCTTTGAGCACATTGCACTTCTTTGGCACCTGTATCTTGTGAAGATTTCATCCCCATCTCGTCTTTGCCCTGAGATTACAGCTCAGGACCTGCCAATTTTGCTGAAAATGTCAAGTTACCACTTATTCTAAAATCTCACAGCCCAGAAATGTACTTTCCTGCTAACATCAAGGGCATAAATGATAAGAGCATTCAGGTGGTGGTCACTGCTGCCCCGACATGTCCCAGGCCTCCTGCTTGACTAGGAGGCAACAGTCACAGAGCTCCATAGCGCCAGCATCTGCCCTGCTGGAATTTGGGTTGCTGCCCTTGCTGTGTTCACTCTGGTTTGATTAATCCTGAAAACACAGCAAGTGTGCTATACTCTCTTTTCAGGCAATATTGCCCTCCCCTTGTTTAGACTCCAAAGGGCACCAGAGACGGGGCAGGTTATCATTGTTAATTAGCTAAGGCATGGCCTCCGCCTTGAGAACCTCTTAAGAGCGACAGGAAAGACTTTAGCATTGCCTTCATGATGATCCTATCTGCTTTTTTTAGAGTGAGTCCAAGAAGCCTTAAGGGGGCTGCTAGCTGTGTGAAAGGCAGGAACTTGTTTTCAGGCAGGATATTTTGTCATTTTTTATTTGTAACCCTTAGTTGCTAATTTAGATTGAAAATCTGAGCAGCTCTGTGGCTTCCACAGTGTGGACATTCTCAATTTTGCGTTCATGAGTTGCCAACACAGAGCATACTGAGATGAAACTGCAAGATCGTATATCATTTAAGAATGGATTTGGGGCATTGTTTGGGTGTCTCCTGCATTATGCAAATCATCTTTTATTTGAAGGTGGTAGGTAGTAATAAATACGAAAATTTTAAAAACTTGAATTGGGAGGTGAAATAAAAAGAAAAGTCACAAAGGCAGTAAACTCTCCAAACCACAAATGAAGCTGCTCAAATTTTCCTAATTTAAAGATAATGTGTTTTCATATTATTTTTATCTAAGACAATGCTAGGTATCCTCTGAGCTAGAAAAATGAGTGTGATATACTTATGCAGGCTCATTTGGAAGTTCCTGAGGGACATGACAAGGGTAGATCTATCTTGCAAAGATTTCATCCCGATTTTGTCTTTGCCTTGAGATTACATCTGCCTGTGTAGGTGGGTGGAAAGCATGTTTTAGAAGAGAAGTGATGGGACTTGGAGGGAAAGCAGGTAGGAGACGTATGAGTAGGGTAGGATAATTTCTGCAAGAACACAATTCTTGCATTCTCCTTGCATTTCAGTTGCAACCCTAACCTATCAGGGATGACAGGCTGTTGGGAAAATCCTCTTCATCAGTCTCACATACCCTGACCACCACCAAGTAAAGAATTCTCATGGAGCAGATGGGATGGCTATACCTAACTCTTGTCTGTTGTTGTCAAGAAAAGCTCTACCTCGAAACCGGACATGGTGGCTCACACCTGTCATCCCAGCACTTTGGAAGGCAGATGTGAGCTCAGGGGTTCAAGGCCAGCCTGGGCAACTTGGCAAGACCTTGCCTTTACAATAAATCAAAAATTAGCTGGGAGTGGTAGCACACTCCTGTAGTTCCAGTTACTTGGAAGGCAGAGGCAAAAAGATTGCCTGAGCCCAGCAGGTTGAGGCTTTGGTGACAGTGAGCATGCCACTGCACTCCAGCCTGGGCAATAGAGTGCGACTCCAACTCAAAATTAAAACAAAATAAGATAAGGGAAGGAAGGAAGAAACTGCTTGCCTTTTCTGTTTGAAATTGGGAACCAGGTATATCTTAATTCTATGCTGCAAATTAAGCAAGGGAGTTGTCACTATGGACCTATGATTTCTGTCTAAAGAAAAGTAATGCAAAGGGTTAGAGTCTCCCCTCTGCAACTCTAGCAGTGGCATGGTATGGCCTCTAGAGACTTGGCTATAAGGTGTGGGCATTTTCTCTGTTGTCCACTTTTTGCTTTCAAGGGAGTAACCACAGATCTGGAACCTATAAACTTTCAAGGCAGAGAAGAAATCCACCATCAGGCGGAAGGCTAGATGTAGAGCAGATGGGGTCTGAGTGTATCTTGACATTACATTAGGTGAGGAATAAAGAGGATGGGGAAACTGGTGACTGGTCTCTTCCCCTTGGCATGCTGAAATTGCTGACTCACGAAGGGCAGGGCATGTGATTTTCATCACTATTGCCAAGATTTAGCACGATACCTGGCACGTAGTGGAAGCCCAGAATATATACACCTGGAGTCTGCCAGAGTTAGGGATGCTTTCCCCTCTGAATAGACTGGGGCAGCCTATGGATCTTGAAAGTCATGACATAAGTAACTGAGGGTGTTGAACTCCATGGCTGTTAATTACCAAAAAGAAAAAAAAATACTCTCTTGTATTCTAAGATGCAGCTCTGTCTTTTGTGAGAAGGCTTAAGATATGAGGACTCGATATCAGCAAGGATGGCATAGGTTTAGAAAGACATCTAAATATTTTAATTTACTCTTAGAACATATTACTTCATTGAATTTTAAGCAAGATCAGATCATCATATAGAATTTCATTTTTTATACTTTTTACTCACTGTCACCCAGGCTGGAGTGCAGTGGCATGATCACAACTCACCATAGCCTCAACCTCCTCGACTCAGGGGATTCTCCCACCTCAGCCTCCTGAGTAGCTGGGACTACAGGCACATGCCGCCATACCTGGTTATTTATTTATTTATTTATTTTTGTAGACATGAGGTCTAACTATGTTGCCTAGACTGGTCTCAAACTCCTGGGCTCAAGCGATTCTCCTGCCTTGGCCTCTCAAAGTGCTGGAATTATAGGCATGGGCTATGACTCCTGGCCTCATTTTTTACTTTTAAAGTCAGTCTTGCTTTTTACCTTCATTTGACAAAGTGCTTTAAGAAGTTTTGGGCAGGGATACCTGGTTATTTTGTCATTGGTAGTCTTTTTGACTTTCAGGAAATAATCCTTGTAAACTAAACTCAAGCTTCTGAATAAGACATTGTCTGCTGTTGTGGAGTGGAAGACAATGGCTTTTGATAGTTTTTTGAATGAAATTTCTTAAACCAACAGGGCAATAAAAACCCGGCTAGGGGAAAGACAAAAAGTGAGATATATGGTAATAAAAGTGGAAGATCAGAGGAATTATCACCAAAATATTTTAAACAAACTGATAATGGTTGTTGACTTAAGGAAAGGGAATTGGGTGGTTAAGGGCTGTGAGGGAAAGGCAGATACTCTTTACCATAGATTGCTTTATATATTTTAAATGTTGTTTTAAATTCACTTATGATCTTTCAGAAATAAATTAATTAAAAACAAGGCAATGACTTCCTGATCAGAAAGGGAAAATACTTGCTGTGTCACTTGTATTTCAGAAACATAGCATCCAAACTCTGGTGATTGTGGTGACCCATCCCACTTGGTTTTGCTGATGTACTGTAATTACTTTTTCCAGTGAGGCTGATTTCAGAAACAGATGGATGCAGGTGCAGAATTTTAATCCAGGATATGCTGTATAGATAAGTAACTTCTGTATTTACAATATACCATTTGACATTTTATAACTATTAGTCCACAAATGTCTGAACTAATTTATAAAGTCAAAAAGAACTGATTTAATGTAATAATACTCTGCTTCTGGATCCCTGAAGTAGGTCAGAAAAATTTCAGGTTGCCAGGCCTTGGCCAGACCACAGTATATTGATTATTGGTCTTGAAATTAGTTCTTTAAAAGAACTTTACATTTTTCATGTTTAATTCTAGGTTCTATGCTTTCTTTGATTTGCCTGCGACTGAAGGGCTCAGAATAACTGAATTTCTTTGACTCAAAATGAGAAGCTGTAATTTGACTTAGGATTCTGACTGGTATGCAGTAATCTTGCATTAGATCAGGATTGGTTCCTACTTGGAAAAATGGAGGGATTGATCACCATGATGGCAAGTCACCTCAGTAGAATGTAAAGCAAGGCCAAGGTGAGGCAAAGAAAAACAGTCCTAGCTCTTATGTCCTTGTTTAATTTTGGCTTCTATAACTCGTTCAGTTCAGACTTAGTTCTTTTTCCTCTTTCCCTGATGTGGATCATACGATAGTAACCTGCAAAGTGGAATGCAGGTGTTAGTTGTGTGCTTATTTCCCTGTGTTTGGGATAACCCTGCCTACTGAGAGGAAACTGATTTTCTCCTCAGTTGCATAACGAGTCATGGTGTGGGAGATGGACCCAAAGGTTTGAGGTCAGAAAACAGAAAATCCAAGTTCTCACCTAGCTTTTCTAAAACCTAGATGCTTGACCTCAAATCTTGACTGAGTTGTAGTTTGTTGTTTTATCTGACAATTGAAACTCATCCTCCTCACCTCAGGGAAGGTTGTGGAGATCTGAAGAGGGGCTGTGTGAGGTAGCACTTTGTAAACACTGAAGTATGATTATTGTCAGTTTTATTTACTCTCATTCATAAACATTACTAGCAAGTTTCTGAGGAACTTAGCCTTCATTGGAATGATGAGATAAGCCACTGAAACTAATGCCATGTGGTAAAATCAAAGACCTTCCTGGAGCTCAACTTTCATTCTTCCAAATAATCAAGAAATAGATTCAACTTCAATCACTGATAATTTTAAAACTCACTGTGCATTTTGGGAATTTCTCTTGATTTGGCTTCCAAAGTATACCATTCTCTTGGTTTTCCTCCTACTTCACTGATTGTTTTTTCTCAGCATCCTTTACTAGTTCTTCCTCTTCTCCCCAATCTCTTAATGTAGGGTAGGTTACAAGTCTGAGTCTGTGGCTCTTTTCTCTATACTTCTTTCGTGACCTCATTCTATCTCATGACTTTAAACAGCATCTCAAATCCTGAAAACTCGCAGATCTTCTAAAACATGAACTCATTCATATTCCACAGCCTTCTCTGTGTTGCTATCTCAAACTCAGTATGTCCCCAACCTGAACTGATCTCCCTTCAAAACAAATCAGTAACAAGCCAGTTCTGCCCACAGCTGCATTCTCCTTTAAACCCTCATTTCTTTCTTTCCCAAATAATGTTATAAATACTTCTCCATGACCCACCCCCCTACTGCCTCTGGTATTCACAAGGAGAAGAGATAAGTGTCTTGGTGTTAGAACTGAAACACAACCCACATTGTCATCCACTGTGCTTATTTTAAGGATGAGAAGACAGACTCAAGGTGACGCAACCAGGTTGCATGGATTCTTATTCTCTTGGCAAACAACTCTATGAGCTTTGCGTGTTTTTTTCCAGTGCAGTCATTTATAAAGATTGGATAGCCCAGGCTGGCTCCACAAAAGGTGCAACCAAATAATATATTAGCCATAATTTTCCTTTCAGCATTTATGTTGTCTATCTAGTAAGCTGTGGCCTCCAGCCCTCAAAATGTTATTTAAAACTTCAAATTGTAGAGCTGTATCAAACCTACCAGCTGGACATGTTACTGCCAGATTGGTTCTGAGACCATGTACATCTCTTGAAACCCTTAAAACTAGATTCACAATGAAAAGTGCTAAAAGGACACTTTTATTTTGAAGTTATTAAACTATTCATGTTGACAGTTGAGAGACCTCAACGTTTTGAGTAATAAATGTTGACTTAGTAAGGTCTTAATAGTGCTCAGTAACATCACAGGTCACTTGAGAAATAGGGTTTAGTTATTAATGTTCTCTAAACTAGGAAACGTTGCCTAGAAATAGTTCCTAGAGCCTAAAGGATTAAGGCACAATGAATCAAATGATCAAGGCAGAATTATCTTCCCTGATTATAGATAGTATATTTAATCTTTCTGTATCTTTTTCCCTTGAATTAAGCAAAAATAGAGCATTGAGTGTCCATTCCTCTAAGGTGGTGGTTCTCAGCCTTGACTGTACAGTGGCATCACGTGGGTGCTTAAGGAATATTGATGCCTGGGTTGTACATTCAGAAAATCTAATTTAATTGGTTTGGAGTGTGACCCAGGCATCAGGATTTTTAAAAGCTCCCTGGGTGATTCTTCATGTGCAACCAAAGTTTGAGAATCTCTCCAATAAGGTCTTGAAAATAGTTTTTAGCGGTTTGTCCTAATTTTTTACTTTCTGGAAGAGACCAGAGCCTCCTTGGAATTTTCCATATCTTTTACTCATTTATAGAAGATATGAACATGAAAAAATGAAAAACAATTCCCCCTTGCCTTTAAACATTATATTTTCCCAGACTCTAGAGCACTAGAAACATGCACATAACAAGCTCAGTTACAAGGGCATGGAATAGATACATTTCCAACCTTGTTGAGCTTTTGAGATTTTTTTATTAGTGTCTCCCTTAATCTGTCTAAACGCTGAGATCTGCTCTCCATTACCAGTAATTGCAGGCCTGAAATTTCAACCCTGGTCTTTCTGACTCCAAAACTCCTTTTCTTAACTACTTGACTACTGGGGCAGAGTCTAGTAGGATTCACCAAAACTCATTTCATCTTCTTCCTAGGCACGCAGCTAAACTACCTTTCTCAGCCTCCCTCAGAGTTAGATGTGGTCAGGTGACTGGGTTCTAGTTGATAACAAAAACAGAAGTAACATACGCCACCTCCAGGGCTGGCCTCCCCAGATGATCCTTCATTCTTTCCCCATCTGTCAGCTACAAGTAAGGATTACCTTTGGATGGCTGCCTGCCAAATACTCACAAGGTAATTCTGTGTGAACAAGAAAAATATAGGAGAGATATGAGGGTTTATCTTTTCTCATGGCTAGTCCTACCTGAAGATAAGTACTGTGTATTAATGACACAGTGGAGAGGAAAAATAATGGAGTAGAGATCATGGAAGATGGAATCCAGAGCACAATGTGAAGCATTTGTCCTGAAAAAGGTATGTCTTTGATTTTGACAACTAGGAAGAAGGAAGAAGCAAGTGTGGATGCATGGTACTTTTGTGGTATGGCAGGAAGTTGAGGCAATTATTTTTCCTGATAGCTTCAATTTTCTTTGTGATGTATAAGACAAGTCATCTCTGGGAACTTCATGGGGGCAGGGTAGGTAGTATGAGGAGATAATGTTTTTGAAAACACTACCTTGTGGAGAGTGGGAAAGAGATACAAAGATAATAGCGCTCAGAGTCAAGAATCTATTGAGGATGGAAATCGCATGAATTTGTCACTGCAAAGACTATGTTTTTTGTTACCTGTTATTGCTTTACTGCTCAGCATTGTGTCTGGGACATGGAAGACTTTGAATAAATAATTGGCCAATTGAAGAGTAAATATGATGGCACTAAAGAAGTGAGAGCTGGAAAAATGGGAGGGTTATGGTAGGAGAGTGTGATTTTAAATGGACTCTATTGGAGATAGAGTGTTTCCAGGTGCTGACCAATTTTGTGCTGTGGCCATGGGAGTAGGTGGAAGACATGGAAAGGAGGTGAAGATCACTGCCAATGGGGATACTTCAGGACTGAAATGCCAAAGGCAAGAAGTCACCCTGGATGATAGGGTATAGAATAGAGAGTATAACCAACCATCAACCAGCTGTCAATCTTTAAAAATACAAAGGAATTGTTACTTGACGTTAATAGGAAGAGAATAGAGTATGGTATGTGTTATAGCCAGATGGCCTGAACATCAGGGGAGCAGGATGACTATTCAGGAGTAGAAAGGCAATGGTCTGGAAGTTGCATTGGGGCATGAGAAAGATGTTAACTGTGCCTTGTGGCAATGAGTGTGTTGTGTGAAGGAGAAAAGGCCACAGAAGACACAGTATACTCAGGAGAGTGGAGTTCTAGAGAAGGCCAGGAGGCAAAAAGTACGTTTGGAGAGAGGAGTTTATTCCTCAACAAAGGAACTGAGTTTCAGTGGGAAGATTTTGGAGGATGTGGTTGCAATAAATTCCCAATTACTCCTTGCCACATTAATGCTGCATAACAATCAATCATAAAACCTTGAGAGCATACAACAGTGTTTATCGCACATATTTCTGGAGTCAGATGGGGGTCACCCAGGTTACTCTGATGGTCTTGGTTGGGCTTATGTGTCTGGGGATTAGCTAACTGTCAGCTAAGCTATGCTGACCTTGGCTGGGTAACTTGGCTCTGCTTTGTGTGTATCTCATCTGCTTCCTGGAACTAATAGACTAGCCTGAGTGTGGCCTTGTCATAGTAAAGACAGAGGACAAGAACGAGAGTAAGCTCTGCTTGGGTCATGTTTGCTAACATCCAAGTCACACAGCAAAACTCAGAGTGAGTCACAAAATTATATAGCAGAGGGCATGGATATAAGGAAGTGTGGAGAATTGGGACCATCTTTTCAATCTTTCACAAATTGGGAAAGTGACTAAAAATATAAATTGAAGGGTTTACATGTAGGGATGAGCAAGATGGCTTGTAAGTAAGGCAGATATGTGTAGTGGTTGGCTGGAAGAAGCATTAGTTCTCGTAGGCATCTGATGGATTGGGAGTAGTCAGTCTGAGTTCTTTCAGAAGAAACTGTGATCCACTTACCCTCTTGGTCTTAGTTTCCCCATATCTAAGTGGGGATGTTAACGCTTTTTAGACTGTTAGATTACAGTGATGTAATATTTTGAAAACAATAAACGTGAGATAAAGGGGTAGGTATGAGTATGTGTACATGCCCATCCCTCTTTTTCAACATAGATCAGCTGACAACCAGCTAATCCTCAGGCATGTGAGTAAGCCCAGTCAAGATCATCAGAGCCACAGTGAGGAATGTTGGCGCCAAACTGCCACATAAAGTCTGTTTAGTTGTCTCAAACCCCTATCAAAGCTACAGTGACTTGAACCACAGGTCTCCTAAATTTTTTTTTTTTAATCTTTAAGAGACATTCAAACTGAGTGTTTTTGACCCTAGAATGAATGGCACCAATGATTCTCTGACATAAGATGGCACAGAATACAGACCTAAGCCCGAGATAATGCATGTCTCCTCTAGAGGGCAGTGCCCTCCACCCAGCCCCTACTAAGTCCTCTGGTGGCAGCAGTAGAACTCTAGCTCTTTCTTTCAGAGAACCTGCTCATAGCTCTCTGGACTTTATTATGAGAAACAAGCTTGCCTAACTCCGAGTGGCTTGCACTGGGCTGTGTCTCTGAACTCCCTTGTCTGTAGGTGAACTTCCCTACTGTCTAGAATGGGCTTTTCAGATGCTAAGATCCTATTGTCTCCTCCTAAGCAATGTCCAGAAACGGATCCATTGGCATTAATTCCAAGTACTCTTTTTATACCTTCCCACAATGCCAACCATGGGGCATAGGGGCTGTGTTGATAAATGACAATAGGAGTGCCCTCCAGGTCCCAAGCCAGGTATGCCAGTGACTCCGATTGATCCTCATCACATCTTTGAGTGAGGACCCATGTGTGACTATGAATGTGGGTTCAGAGGGACTATGGCAAACACAAGCTTTTCATCTTAAAAACACAGTGACAATTCTGTTAAAAAGGAAAAAAAAGTCCTGTTTTGCTGAACAGGGAAAGAATCCTTACCTATGTGTGGTGGACCAGGTACATAATACCCATCCATGGAGCCTTGCAGATGAATACCATGCATTAAGTAGTACAATAAAAAACTCTGCATGCAAGTTTGTTCTATCTGCCTTATTCTATGTTTCACCTCAGGTCAGTATTAGAGCTGAATGTCAAATCTTCTTATTTTATATCCAGCTGTCAACTAAGAATTCTGATGGGTTTTAGCACCTCTGACCTCTTGACCATTCCTTGGTGGATTGGGAAAGCTGAGTTATTTCCAGCATTTATATTTTTCAGTTTATTGACTTGATTCTCATTTCACATTTACCAAGTATTTGTTTTGGATGATTTGATAGCATCATCATTAAAAGGAATTCATTTAGTAAGGTATATTTAGGTTTGTGTAATGCAGGTGGTTTTGCATTTTTATAGCTATTTTTAATGACTAGTAAGTTTTAGGCCTTAAATAGTCTTTGGGTTTATACTAAATAGCATACATATAGTTATGAACCATGTTGTGTGTTTCAAATGTTTTTCCCCTTTGATACTTTTGTTTTCTTTTTAAAGAAAGCCTACAGCAGTTTTGTTCAATAGAAACCATGTGTAAGCCTCATATGTGATTTTAAATTATCTGGTACCCATATTAAAAAGTAAAAGAAACAGGTAATGTGCATGAATATTTTGTATTCTTTATTCTTCATACTCTGAAATCCGGTGTGGATTTTACCCTTACAACATATCTCAGTTTGCACTAGCCACATTTCAAGTGTTCAGTAGCCACTGTGGCTACTGTAATAGGTGATGCAGACCTGCATTAAGAAGGTAATATGGTGTGGTGTGGAGAATCTTCCACCACAGTTGTATTTTCTAGTTGTTCGCATCAGTATCTTGATTAAACTTGCGACAACATACTTAAAGTACTTAAATACACCCATCATCATCACGCCGTTCACTTGATTACACTTTCACACCTTGTTGCTTTCTGATAGCATTGGAGGAAAACTTGTTGAGAACCCTGTTTCTGAAAGAGCTTTGGAATAGCAAAGCTAAGCAGAAATATTGAGCCCGGCTTCTATGAGAGACAGTGATCATGTGGGTGCATATGCACAATTAAAGGCCACTTCAGAGTCGCTCTGCTTACAAAAAAAGGACAGGAGCTGATACTCAGGGCCACATATCTAAGAGCACTAGAGCTTGTTCCAGCTTAATGCTCCTGTGGCCTGAGTGCCTCCAATGCCCTGAAGTATGGCTAGCATTACATGTTTATATAGGACTTTCAGGAATTTGGCCTTCTTATGGGCTTTTCGGGGGGGGGGGGATAAGTCTGGGGAAACCCAGACTTGTTTCATTTTAGGTTTTTGCTCCATTTAATATTTGCTGCTCAACAATGATGGAGTGCCTTTAGAGTCTTGTCTATAAGCTCTGGAGAATAGTCCATCCTCATATAAATGGCATTGACTTTTGGTGGGGGTAGCATTCTGAAATTAGCCTAATTATATATTTATAGTCAGAATGAGTTTGGCTTCTAGCTTACAATTTTGTCCTTGTATGGAAGGTTTAAGATTCTTTTGGTTATGCATGAGAAGAATGAGGCATTTTCACAATTTAGAGCACTGCTAAGGGGAAAAAACAAAAATATGGTAACTTTAATTTCCCCATTTTGATTTAGCTATTTTATGCCAAGTTACAATCCAAAATGTCCAAACCAGTTTAGAAAATGATTGTGTCCTTCATGTAGTCTAAAAAGTGTTGCCATGCACTAAGTTCACTATTTTGATTTATTGTGAAATGCATAATTGTTTCTAGAAGAAAATATGTAATAGGTATACCTCTTTGTTCTGTAGCTGTCTTTATATTAATGATTTTTGGAAATCAACAAACCATGAGTTTAAAGGGTGGTAAATACACAGGTCTCGCCTAACAAATATTGGCCTAAATTTTTTGACTTTATTTTATTATGAAGATGTGGAGTACAAGTCAGGATTAGGTACATAAGTAATGTATGTGCAGGTGAAGTTTGGGCCTCCGACAGTTCCTCACTTTCCCTGGTTTAAGACCAGGTACCTTCTACAAAAAAAAGACACCTGCACGTGCATGTTTATTGCTACACTATTCATAATAGCGAAAACAAGGAACCAAACCTACTGTCCATTGAAAGTAGTCTAGATAAAGAAAATGTTCATATACACAAAGGAATATTATGCAGTCATAAAGAAGGACAAAATCATGGGCTCTGCAGCAAATTTGATGGAGTTGGAGTCAATCATACTTAGTGATATATCACAAAAACAACTGAATACCCCAAGTTCTCACTCACAATTGTTTGTTTTTTTTAGTTTCTACCTCCTATAGTAGTACTAAATTTACTTCTATGTTTACTCATAGTTGGGCCTAAAGGTGAGGATTATGTCACAATGGTATGTTCAGATAAAGACTGTTTATGAGTATAGCAGTATCCTCAATGTAATGTAATGTTAAACTCACACATACAAATGAGCACCAAATGTAGGCAATATGGCAGTTTGTGTACATCTCTACTACCTTGATTTAATGATTATATTTACTGGCCATTTGAGGAGCCAACATGACTTTTTAATCCTTCTTAATTTTCCTTTTAACCTTTAATACTCTTTTTTTTAAAAAATATGATCTAGGATAGATCCAGATAGTCTCTTTGTAGTCCTGGTTGCCTTGAGAAGAACCATGTGATACAGCATGAAAATCATGCTGAAATGCCCCATCTGTGATGACAAGTGAGCACTGTTCATGTCCATCTCCACACATTGTAAGAGCAGAAACAGCACCAAGAACTGGATAAATCAAATGCTAGCCTTTTCACCTGTGATGTCCATTTACATATTTCTTTGGGGCAAAAAGGGATGGGAGGATTTTTTTCTTTTTCAAATTGGATAGTAAATGATTAGTTGCCTAGAATTCTTTACTATTCATATGTATAATAATTCTTAGAGATATGAATGGCTTTTACTTTCTTAAGTTTTAAATTTCAAGCTTAAAAGTTAATATTTTCCATCTGAATCTATAAACATTGGCTATGAATGTTTTAATTCTGGCATTTTAATGGTAGTGGTCTCAGTGCATTTTATGGTAGGAAGTTTGAGAACAACTTAAAGCAGAACTGGTGAGAATTGAGGTGGATATGTTTTTGAATTACCACAATCCTTTTGGGAATTTCAGCTCCCCACCAATTTGCATAGAGACTGTTTGAATAAGCATCGCCTTTGTTGACAAATCCACTAAAAAGATTTCCTTTTTTAAAAAAGACTTATTTCAGTGAAACTGGGGAAATGCAGCCTTCAGTATAACAAAGGTGACTCAGAGAGCACAAAGAGAGGGATTGTCTTTTATAGAACAAGTTTTATAGAACAAGCCTAGGTTCCCCACTCTCATCTGCTTACGTGAATGAGGGATGAAAACTTGCTTAGTTCTGATTCGTTGGCACTTGTCAAGTTCTGGTTGGTTGAGGCAGGTCATAGACTATTGGTTGACTCAGATGACATAAATAGCAACAGACAGCTATGAAAGTCCCAAAGTTAAATGAATCTGAGGATTTTCTAGACCGTGTGTGTGTGTGTGTGTGTGTGTGTGTCTGTCCGTCCGTCCGTCCGTGTCCTCTTCAGTCAGTAACTGGTCCCTTGGCTCTATTTTGAATTTAGGCCCAGTTAGCCACTCAGGATACATCTTGACTCTTTCAAGGTTCACACCTCACTGCTTGTTTTGATGTTTTTTCCAGAATCTCAGGTTTTAAGTGGAGAAATTCCTATAGTTTCAGGACATCTGTTCATTGTTCCCCTGATTTGGAGTATGTGGGTTAAAGAAGTCGCAGTTTTTTTCTTGGCTGTATGATTCATCTTGCCTTAATGTAAATTTGAATGTACTTACCTAAACTTTTGACTTTCATATTGTGACACTACCCTTCCAGAGCAACGCTTTCAATAGATGTAAAACTTCCAAAAGCTCTTTCAGCACTGGTACACCTTTGACATATCTTTTGTAATTATTTTTGTAGGTCTTATGACTATGTTAAACTATGGAGAAGACACATTATTTAGAGAACATTCTCTAGTGGATGAGTTCTAAAATTAGACTTGCCTTAATTGGTATAAACTTCTCACCTTCTAATTGTGCTAATGCCATTAAGATTTCAGCAGCACAGCATTCTGAAGTTGCCCCAAGCAATTGATCTGTGTTTTGTACCTGTAGCAATGGTGATGCTAATTGGTAAAATGCCCTTGGACAGGGTTGTAGGATTCTGAGCCTAGTATTTTATTTATTTAGTTTGCATAAAGATCTTATCCTGTGCATCTGGAACAAAACAAAAAATCTCCTTCTACACCCAAATCCAAAATCAGTGGCTATGAACCCTATTAAGAAAAATTTATTTTTAAGCAACTCTGTTATAAGATATTCTAAATAGTAGAATCACTAAACTGCTAAGTTTGAGCTGGGAGGCAAAGAGAATCATGTTAACAAGATGAACCAGGGTTAATTTCAACTACTCATTCTGTGGAGCTACTCTGCCTTTAAGAGTTCATTTCCATTTGCCTGCTGGCAGCCAGAAAGGAAGGTTTGAAATACTTGACCTTATGACATTTAATTAATCTTGGAAAAAGTTGAAGTCTGGTTCAATTTCATGACTTAATGTCTTAACATTCATTGACTATCATTTTCTACCATTACACTGTCAGGAAGATGTCTCTACCAAGTATTTCGTATGTGCATATCTACAAAATGTCTGTTACTAGGAAGGGCACACTATAAGGCTTGAATAAAGCTTGAATATTTATTGTTCTCACTGTTAGTGAGATTTTTTATTTATTTATTTATTTATTTATTTGCTCTAGTACTCAAGAATACAAACCAGGCTATTAATGGATAAAGAGGAAGAAAGATAATCTGTAGAAAGATAAACTTAAGGATGATGTGTGACCATACAGTGATAGAAGACTAGAGGTCATCTGGTCCATTTCATTAACTGCAGAACTTTCTTCTACCGTTTCCTGAATGAAGGAACATCCAACTTCCATAGATGGAGAGCATACAATCCCGCCAAGTAGTCTGAGGCAGCGTGGCATGGGTTTACTTACTAGGAAATTTTCTTAAATATGTCTTTTTCAAGCTTCTGTCCTTTAGTCTTGGTTTTGCTTTGGAGAACAAAGCAGAATAAGTCTACTTGCATTTGCATGTGATAAACTTTTAAGATATTTAGGAATATCCATAATACTTCCCTGATGCTGAAGTCAACTCAATTTAAATGATTCATCAGGGAGATTTATTTTAGTTTTTCCATTAATGAGATGGTTCTCATAATTGATTCAACTATCAAGCAGTTATTGAGCACATACTTGAATTAAGACCTTACAAAATTAAGTAATGTCTGAATTTGGCCTTGAGGGAACTATGTACACAAATGATGGTTACAGAGTGGACCACAAAACCAGTACTCTAATTAATTCTTTTAGCAAAATAATTGTTACACTAAAAAACTTTGTATTAACTGGTTAGTATATTTATAGTGTTGACTGAGGTAGTCATTTATCTACTTCAAGTAAATCTAATTGGTTAACTTAGTTATGAACATATTCTTCAACATACATATTCAGAAAGCAAGTACTTTCTTTGATCTTCTATTTTTTATAGAATTTGAAATTTTGATAATTTGTTCATGTCAACATGAACTTATGGGTTTTATAGGTAACCGAGCATTTCTTATTTATAGGTTAGTGCTGTTTGATTTCTCAATATTTTTTCCTTTTACATTTCCAAGTTCTTTCTTAATTTGAATAAAGTAGATCATAGAAGGAATAATAATTTAATACCTATAGAATATTTGCTTTTTGTTTAAGAAATATTTAAATGATCTCTTATACTGTGTTCTTAGATGATATTCTCCAACTTGCTAATTTGATTTTCTAATTTTGTTAACTAACTTCAGCCCTCAAATTTTATAATTGAGATGATTGCAGGATGACTGTCAGAACTAGTTCATTCTTTTTTTAAAATTTTATTTTATTATAGAGATGTGGGGTACAAGCCAAAATTAGGTACATAAGTTCATTCTTATTAGTAAAAGATTGATGTAAGATAACACTGTCATCCTAGTTCATGGTGTTTGAACGTATACAAATCAAAATTTTTAGGATGTCATTCTCACTTTCAATTTAAATTAATTTGCCCATTAAATATGTATATGAGTATCCTTAATGCAAAAAGAGTAATTGACAGCAAGGTCCTTGAAGTTGGGTGCCTGATAGCAAAGGCTACTGGAGTATTTGAAGATTTGGAAGAGAGGAAAGCCAAATTGGCACACACCCTTAAGAATCCAAATGCTCCAGGCTGGCACAGTGATCCATGCCTGTAATCCCAGTACTTTGCAAGGGCAAGGCAGAAGGATCACTTGAGTCCAGGAGTTTGAGACCAGCCTGTACGTCTCTATGAAAACATTTTAAAAATTAGCCAGACGTGGTGGTACACGCCTGTAGTCCCAGCTTCTTGGGATGCTGAAGTAGAAGAATCACCTGAGCCCAGGAGATCGAGGCTGCAGTGAGCTGTGGCTGTGCCACTGTACTCCAGCCTGGGTGACAGAGTAAGATCCTGACTCTAAATAAATAAATAAAATAAAGTAAAAACTCCAACAGACTTGTATAAGACTTTAGATAATAAAGACCACCAAGCATTCACGCCTTTATTCCACAACATATGTATATATGTAAATAATCACAGGTTTTTGTAAAAAGATTTATTCAAATCATTTTAGAGATCTGTCTTGTAGCTGATTTAAAACAGAACCAGTGTTCCTGGACCCTGAGACTTGGCACACACCTTGTTCCCCTGTTAGGACTGTGACTCCCCTGGTCTGTTTCACCAAACAGATCTTCATCCAGTTATTTTACCCAGGTCCCCGGCTCTACCCCATCTCTCTCTGGGATGGGCTGAGTTAGATGTGGTCAAGAAAAAGCCACCATGGTATCAACATTACCAATTCCTCCACCTACTTAGGGACTTTATTCTCAGCATCCAGATTTTCTTTTCCTTCATGTCCTGTTCCTTTATGAGGGACTTCACATTGATTGACACTGTCCTCTGCAGCCTTTAAAAGGTCCTCGTGAAACTTCCAGCCTCTCAGGAACATGAGAAATTTGAGACTCAGAGATGCAAGGACCAGCATTTGAACCTCAGCCATATGATGTTTCTCAACTACTGCTGCCCCAGTGCATAACCTGATAAGAAGCTATGGTCAGGAGGGATCCAGGAAGTGAACCCCTCCTGCAAGCACAAACGTGAGAACACTTATCTAGGGCAAAGTCCACAAGGGAAGTAGGATGTGGCTCCTGTGGGGGTGGGGGAGAGGTGGGTGCCTGTTCTAACTCCATTGTAAATTTCTAGGCAGTGAACTTGAGAACATGCTGCCTGGACTTTGCATACTCCATTGCTGCCACTTCAGATTACCCTTCCTCTTCCTGCTTAGTAGCAGCCTTACACGGGTGTGTATTTGGGGGTTCTTTTATGACTTATAACTTCCCTCCATGAAAATACATTGCACCTTTAACAGGAACTCTGAAGATTAGAAGAGAAAAAAGTGAATTAGTCCAGCCAATGAAATCAGTTGTAAAGGAAGCACTCCAAGATCTAGTTTGAATTTTTTACTTTTTACTTGGGTACAGGGATTTTTCTAGTTGAAGCTGGATGCCTTCAAGAGAAGAAAAATGTTATACAATATCTCTTCTGTTAGGTTTTGGCAAGACTTTGGGGGGCAGAGGTGGTGTCATAAAGGGATCTTACTACTGTACTATTTCCATTTCCTGAGGAAGATGATGTAGATCTCTGGTAAAATTTCTTATGAAATAGATGCCATTTCCCATCTCTGTTGATGACGATTAATATTCTTTTGTTTTTAGAAACATTCTTGACAGAAAGAGAGAAGTGAAACAAACTCTGGAATAATCTAAAATAATAATTATGATACTTTAATGTCTATTGAATGTTAATTATATGACTTGCACTGACCGTTACCTAATTTTGTCCTTAGCACAACCTTGTGGAAAAGGTAGTAGTAATAGTATCTTTATTTAATAGATGAGGAAACTAAGACAGAAAATAATTTGCCCCAAGTCCTAAGGCAGTAAGTTGCAGAATGAGACTCTAATGGAACTCTGTCTGACCCCAAAACCCATTTTCTAAAACACTGTTAACACTAACTGTGTGGGCCCTTTCAGGTAAGGTAGGCCGTGGGTCAGTGTGGCCACTGCATTTCGAACTCCACGGGGGTACTATGAAGGCCTTTATAAGTAATACCTCTCCGGGCTCGGTGGCTCAGCCTGTAATCCCGCGCCTTTGGGAGGCTGAGGTGAGTGGATTGCCTGAGCCCGCGGGTTCGAGACCCGCCTGGGCAGGGGAGACCTCATCTCTACAATAAATCAAAAAATTAGCCGGGCGTGGCAAGCGCGTGCCTGTAATTCTGGCTACTCGGAAGGCTGAGGAGGAAGGATCGCCGAAGCCCAGCAGGTCGAGGCTGCGGTGGCCGGGAGCGGCCACTGCACTCCAGTCTGGGCAACAGAGTGAGACTCCAACTCAAAAAAAAAAAGTAATACCTCATGAAGCTCATCACAGGCTTCCCATCTCTGGCAAAGGATTTGGATATTCATTTTCAGACAAAACTTTTGAAATTCCTTCTGCCAGTCCCACTAATTTATATGTGCTTGCTAATTAGTTTTTTTTTCCCCAAAACTTAAGTGGGTTATACCCCAGCATCAGACAAACCATGCTGGAACCAAATAGTGAAAGAAACCTCTTGCTGTTGATGATCAAAACAGGTAAGTATACTTGCCCTTTCCACTCTTTAGTATGTCTACCTGCTTAGCAATAGGTAAGCAGTTTCCTTTATGGTTTTTTTCCTTTGCTAATACAAATTGTTTCATAATTATTACTCTGACTTTGAATAACCATTATTCATTCTCTCCTCATAGAGAAACGTTTAAAATTACAAATTGCTCTTTGCTCCAAACAGTTGTCCCTGTTTGAAATCAAATTTCTTGCACTTACGATCAGTGAGACTGCTAAGCAAATCCCTGAGATAAGTTTTGGATGATAATCAGCTCAAAGAGTGGAGCATCATGGAACATGATGGAACTCCAGTCCCAAGGGTATCTTGAGCACAAGTGCATGATCACACCAACAGTAGAAGACATGCTGAGGCACCTGGTAGAATGGGCAGGTCCATGGAACCCAGGCCTGTAACTCCTTGTGACTTGCCGAGTCGGTGTGAGGGTGTAAGCAGGAATTTTTTCCCCATAACTTTTCTAATAAAACGATAGTCCTATTGAAGAAACACCACAGGGCAAATAGCCAAGATGTTCTAAAGCACGTGACTGTAAGAAATAACCTCTTCATCATTCAGACTCATTGTTGTATCCTGACTTTCTGGGAGGTGTTTCCTTAGCTAGCCACACTGGAAGTTCCTGTGTCCTGGTAGAATTTCAGCTTACTGCTGCTTTTAGTATCTTGCAAATTGTCCTCTGGGTATTGTAATGGGCAGATTTCCTTCCTGTAAAATTCCAAAAATGCTGTTTTAAATTCATATGGCCTGTATGTTCCCATGAATACGATTATTCTGATGTTGCTTTAACCTTGTGCACCCTGGCAAATATTTGCTTCCTCTAAAACTCCTTACCCAGTTCACTTCCGTTTTGTGTGTTCAAGGCCATTCTATTCTAAGAGATGCATAATCTTGTGTCCTTGGTCCTAGACTTAGAAATGACATGGTTGCCATTGCTTCAGTTTAATACCAGATCCCTTGGGTGGCCCAGTTCAGCAGAACTTGTTTTCTTTCATGTGCTACTTATTGTTGGGAATGCTGAACTCAGTTTTTCCTTCCCGGTGCCTCTTGAAACACAGCCATCTTTCCTCACAGGAGAGCAAGCCCCTGCTGATAGGAATCTTGCCGTGTCCACATGCACACAGCAATTTGCCAATATGAGTGGCTGCCAACAGTTTTCTCATAGTTGCAAGGAGTTTATTTTCCCTGAACGGCAGTACTCTGCCACACAGGTGGCCTGTGACATAGTAGGATCCCCACTGATAGAAGCTTCTTTATAGAGAAGTTTCTTTGGTGTACTTGGGGCTCCCATAGACATATATGATAGTTAAGTGGAAAAAAATTTCACGTTTCAGTGATTTTTGGCTTATTCTGCAGAAGAAAGGTGTGTCAATATTAGGGCATGCTGTAGGCCCCTCAAAAGGTAACTGATTGCCCCTGTTTGGGCTAGCTAGCTATGACATCAGACTTGGAGCCACCAGAGAGTCCCTTATAGACAGCCTCCCATGATTGGCCTGTTGAATGAGTGTTAGAATTCCCCTCTATGCACCCTAACTAACTCTGTGAAGTGGGGAGAAAGGGAAATGCCCTATAACTGTGCTTCAGGGATCTATACCTCTTTCCCCAATAAGTTCTCAATTATGGTAAAATATTGTAGCCTTTAATCTTCTTAATTTTTAATTGAAATTGTGTTGACTTTCTTCATTCTATGTGACTTTCTCTCTCCAGAAACACAGGTCTGGCACCCCATAGTATAATCTGAGTGCTACCCATTAAAAGATTTTTCAGACTGTGGTTTACTAAGATCAACTTATTAGTTCATCGTTAACAGTTAAAATACAATAGGGCAACCCCTTTGGGTTCCCTTCCACTGTAGGAGCTTCTCTGTCCTCTCAATAAATCCCGCTTTAAAAAAGAAAAAGAAATACAATAGAGTGGAAAATAGGATGTTTTCAAAATGAGGGTGAGTGTTGCTTTGAGAAACCCTTGTTTAAGTCACATATGTGTGTGTGTGGGGGGGGGGATTCAGTATAAATCTTATTTCTTATGTAGATCATGGTAACATCTGAAAGCCCCTGACTGAGAGGGCCCTATCTTCTACCTTAGTCTCAAATTCGCTCCCACTCCCATCAGCTTACCTTTGCAATTGGTCCAGCCTCTGCTCTGCAAAACCTCAATTGTGTGGAACTTTCCTTAATTATATCGACCTGGGGCACTGCTAGGTCTTAAATCATTAAAGACAGATTAAATTATGGCCACACTGCGTATTCTAAGGCAAGGGATATATTCATGGACTTCAGATTTTTTTTTTGAGTGAAGACAAATTGACTTTCTATTAATTCTCAGTTAATAAGAAACTCAATGGACCCCAATATGACACTCTGTAAGCATTTTGATTATTCCAGGCTTTTCTCTGGAATGTAAGAGTTTAAAGCATACAGCAAGCAGGGACCTTGCTGGAGAAAGGTTTTGGTGTTTTTTGTTTCCAAGCTTTAATAGGTAGGAGCTTCCTAGTGTACATGGGGAAATACATTTAGCTATCTATATAACACCCTTTGTCTCTGATTCATGGCATGGGTAAGGAATTGTTCTAGCAAGCTCTTCCCAGTCACACCTAGAAAGTCTCCTCAGACCTATTTATTTAGTCTGTAGAAGGGACATCTTGTTTGTGATCATAAGATGAGAATAGCAGCAGCTCCAGGTTACTGGGAATTTAGTGTTAGTCTCAGGCCTAAGTGATTTACTTTGCATTCTTTCTTTCTTTTTTTTTTTTTTTTTGAGTTGGAGTCTCACTCTGTCGCCCAGACTGGAGTGCAGTGGCCGCTCCCGACCACCGCAGCCTCGACCTGCTGGGCTCCGGCGATCCTTCCACCTCTGCCTTCCAAGTAGCCAGAACTACAGGCATGCGCTACCATGCCCGGCTGATTTTTTGATTTATTGTAGAGATGAGGTCTCGCTGCCCAGGCGGGTCTCGAACCCACGGGCTCAGGCAATCCACTCACCTCAGCCTCCCAAAGGCACGGGATTACAGGCTGAGCCACCGAGCCTGGCAGTTTGCATTCTTTCAACTGATCCCCTGAACATCTCTTTGAGGTGGCTATCATCCTCCTTTTAGAAAGAGAAAAAAAAATTGGTCTTAAGAAAGTTAAGTAACTTGTCCCAGGTCACATACCTAAGTGAGTAGTGAAGAAGGAATTCCACTGAGTCCAATAGACTAGCCCAGCACTAACATGTCATGTGGGATGGCTCCTTTACAATGTCTGATTTGGTTATTATATTTTCCCTTCTGCCTAGAATGTTCTCTCTTGCCTATCCTCAGCCATCAGAAGCCATTCTATCTGGCAGGCCCTAGTCTGAATGGTAACTTTTGTGAAATCCTTTTTGCGGTGAGAAGTGACTTCCTGTTCTCTGTGCTCATGTGGCACATGGTTTTCCCTCTTACGGTGCCACACATTGGGATATTGTTGATAGATGTAAATATCAAGTGTTCTTGAGTTTCAGTTCTCATTGGGTGGTTCTATTGCTGTGTCTTTGGTTTTAGTGAAAAGGTATGCACCTGTCTTCATCAGTGAGGTCTGCTTTGATGTGCGCCTTCATGGATTTCTGAAAGGGGATGAGAAGGATGCCAAGAGGAGTAAAAATAGCTTTAAAATATGTTGGTTTTAAAGTTGAATTTTCATTGCATTTTAGAAGTCTGAAGAAAATTGAAATTTAGTTTTCCAGGATTGAATATCTAGGGTGCTTTCCTTGTAGGGCACGGGAAACTACCATTTCATGAGATCCTGATCTGTCCTGGGCTCCATATTAGACATGTTTTTACCCCTTATGACTTTTTCCCCACTTTCTTTTAAAACTCATAAACAGCATAACAGCAAAATATAAAAACAAAGGGACAATTCCCAAGATTGCATTTTATTACTGTTTTTATAGACATGGAAACTGAGGTTCAGTCAGATTATGCTCAAAGTTACACGGTACCTATGGTCAAAGCCTAGATTGGAATCCAGACACATCTTACCCCTAAGCTCCTCGACAACAGCATTTGCTGTTCATAGATAAGCCTTCCTAGGCTTTCTACATGTGATAAGAGAGGAACTCTTTTAATGGATGTCTTCTGAAGAAATCCCTCCTCTCTTTGCCAAGACTGACTTGATCAAATCACATACATGTTAAGAAGGATTGCTATTTTATTGCCTGTTAAAGGTATTTTCTCACCTAAAATGCTAACATTTAACTACAAATATGCCCTTAAAGGTGAAATTGCAGTGACTTTGGCATCTTCTATATGGGAATGAAAGATTGGAATAAGATCCTATGTCATGCTTCTCAAATCATATTAAGAAACATATGCCTATGAGCAGAGACTGATTCTGCTTTGGAGGTTAAATAACAGTGGTTAGCAATACATTTATTGAGCACTTGTATGTTTCAGGTACAGTAGTAAGCACTTTAGATATATTATAATTAATACTTATTATACCTCCATGAGATAGGTTGTCCTCATTTGACATATGAGGTAAGGGAGGCTTTGCTAAAGGTCATATGTTAGGTATTCATGGGAGCTGGGTTTTGTGTCTAGTCAGATGAAATGCCAAAGCTGGTCCTCAGTGTTTTTGCTGGAAGATTTGTGTGTGACTTCTTGACCTTGGAGACTAATGCCCAACCTCCCTGTGGGAGATCTCAAACGTGTCGGCAGCATGGTTAAAGCTGAGGGTACAGCCCCCTCTCTAAGTATTTCTACTATCTTCGATTCTGAAGAGAGGCTTTGAACTTTCTCAAGTGAAGGTTTTCCCTTCCAGGTATGTGCTTGTAGTTGAAGAACAAAGAAAATTGTCTGACATCAGTAATGTAGGTTCCCATGTGAAGGCAAGTATTTTGTTCATAACTTGGTGAACTCAAGTTCTCACTTTATTTTACCTTCACGGTGATGTTGATAGAGTTAACTATGAGAAAAGGAGTCTAAAACCCCACTGAAGGAAGCAGCCATCCTCTAACCATCTCAAGCCCAAAGCAGGGTTGTCTCTGCGATGTCCTTCCCTTGTGTACCCTAAAACTGACATCTAGAGACAGGAGCCACCTGTGCCCTTTGTCTCCCTTCTTCCTTTCACTTTTCCTTCTTATTTCACCTTCTTATTCTTTCTTTAAATTTCATCCATGTACTCCTTCAGACTTCTACAAACAATAAGGTCTCAATTTTGTCTGATGGTGTGTAATTTTCAGAGTGCTTTTCCATTTTGTTCCCATGGAGCAGATATTATCCTTCATTTTATAGATGGGTGGTTGAGGCTCAGAGGTCTAAGCTAAGATTACAGCAAATAAGTGGCAAAGGTAGGATGAAAAAGGAGAGAGTTAATAGATACCAGGAAATAGAAGAGATGCTTTTCCCCGAGTCCCCTCCTTCTAGTCTTTTGGAAAGCCCGTTTACCATTTTATCTCAGGATTTGTGAAGTATTTCTCCACTTGCTACTGCCACATACTGCTACTGTCTCTTCATTTTCATTATTAAGTGTAAAATAGTGATTTCTGTTAGGTACAAAGAGTTCTCCTCCTTTGAAAGTAGATATTTGTCGTGTTTCTCCAGAAAGCCATTAGCAGTTTCTGGCATGCTCTGGGGTGTGCATTGGTGTTGCAAGAGTGAATTTGCAGCCTATCTTCAACCTTTTCTGCGGTGGTTCCTGAAGGTTAAAGGGGGAACACCTCTAGAGGTTATAGACAGGATGAAATAGGGAATCTGTGGCTAGGACATCTCAAGATTGAATTTAGGAATCAGGGTGACTAATTTAGAAATCACCATGACAGTGGAAAAAATCAGCAAACTGATGTTGAATTAGGGCAAGTGGCAATGCCATCATGGGAGGAAAAAAGCCACTCAATCTCCCAGTGGGCATTTATAGAGCAATTCTGCTTTGCTCGTCACTGTGCTGAATGTTGCAGTGAATTCAGAAAAGTCTGAAGGTTGTCTCTACCTCCCAGGAGTTTAAAATCTAGTTGGAGAGCTAAGACCTAAAAGCATGAAACAAGGAAAGAATATTAAATGGATATGAATGTAAACAGAGTGGTCTCTGTAATCTAGGGTGCTCAGAGAAATTGACTTAAATGCAGCAAGCATTGCAAGGATGAGAGATTCAATAAGATACAACCTCTGACCTGAAGAAGCCTCCCTCTGCTGAGAAGGTACATATGTAAATGATCAAAGTCTAGTGTCATCATGTAATAGAAACAGCTACAAGAGTAAGGAGCTGGAGGGCAGTAGTTAAAAGACCAAACTGGAATGATGCTACTTGGATTCAAATCCTGGACCTGGCGTTTCCGGACCATGTAATCTTGGGCAGCTTATTGAACCACTCCTTACTTTCATTTCCTCATCTGTAAAATGTGGAGTAATAATAGTACCTACCTCATGGGAGGTAGGGTTGTTAGAAGAATTGAGTATGTTGGTATGTACTTTGAAGAGTTCCTGGCCCATGGCAGTGTTGTTTGTATGCTGTAGAGATGGTGACAGTAAGGTGCAACCCAGAAGGGGGAAAGAACCTCTACTGGGAAGGGATAGCATGGAGGGTGGGGAAAGTTGCACACTGGGTCGCTAGCAAAGTTTTTAAAACGTCTGGGCAGATGACGAGAAAAGTCACAAAATGGCATGATGGGTTGGGGAAGAGGTTGTGGCTGGTTGGGTTTTGTTGCAGCATCGAATCTGAGTTCCGGGAATTTAAATCCTGGGAGAAAATATGACCCAAGTTGGGCTTTAAAAGATGGGTAGAATATTGGTAGTTGGGAAGGAGTGCTTTTCAGGTTGGGAAGAATATAGAGCAAACGTATAGAGTTGGGGCTGTTTGTTCAAACAAATATAAAACAGCATGCATAAATAAACCAAAAATGTGAAAAGGGCATGTTTCTGCAATGTGGTTGGTTGCTGAGATTTATCAGAAAGTACTTAACACTAAAACATCAGATTGAGATGTAGCCTATAATAAAATAGAATTTCCCCAGTATTAGTAAGGAAAGCAAAATTGGGATGGAAGCCGAGCATGAGATGAAAGAGATCAGTCCCAAGGGGACTACGCATAGATTAAGGTGTAGCAATTTTTGGAATTTAAACCAGTTTTGCTTTGGTGGTTAATGAGAGGTGATGAGAAGGAAGAGGAGAAAGGACGAGATCTTGGACTATAAAAGACCAACAAGATAACTTTCTATAGTTCATACAGTGCCTCCATGCTCCATGCTTCTCTCAGTCTGACAGTATGGATGTTGCTCTTCGTGTGGAATTAATAGCTCCAGTGGGTATAATAAAATTAGCAGGGCCCCAACTCCCCCACTTCCCAAACTGTGCTGACCTCAGTAAACTATGCACAGGAGAGAGGTTTTGATTTAGTAGGGTGATGTATAGGCTAAAATTATTCTGAGTCACCTGTTTTGGGGAACGTTATGCTGAGAAGTGCTGATGCTTCTGACCTTGAGTTTAAGAAACACCAGCACTGTTGTTCTGGTGGTGTTCTAAGATATTAAATCTTTATTTCAACTTTGTGTGACTAGACAGTGATTGAGAATGAGAAGGCATGCTAGTATCAAGATAAACCTTCATATAATATACCATAGCTTGGTTTTTCAGTTATTTGATGAGTGTCCCTTTTGATTTATATCTTTTGTATTTCCTTAATGAATTCTGAATTTTAGAGAAAATTAAATGTTTTCATTGTAAACAGTCCTGATAAATCTACTCATGTTCCCCAGAGACTTCTTTATATCTTCCCCTGTAATAGAAGTTGTTTAGAGGCCTTTGAAGGTAACATTTTTAAGGAGTCTGTGTGGATAAATGAGTGGCTTGGTTTCTAGTCCTGGCTCTGCCTTTAACTTGCTGCGTGACCTTGGGCAAATATTTTGCTTTTCCAGGACTCACTCTTCTCATCTGTAAAATTGTAGGGGTTGTACTAGGCAACGCTGTTGATGAAGATAGTAGCTAACATCAATTGAATGCTTCTGGTACCTCAGGTATTATTCCAAGTGCTTTATACGTATTAGCTCATTTAATCCTCTGTCAACCCTGTCAGGTAGGTACTTGTTCATCACTGTATCCACTTTGCAGATGAAGGAATGCACACACAGTTGTCACTTCCTAAATGTCTTCCTGCTGGTAAGTAGTATAGGAGATTATTCTGACCCAGGAAGACCACCCCTGAACCTATTCTCATGGCCACTGCTGCCACCTGCCTTCTCTCACTCTCTCCCTGCTGACAGTGGGTGACTTCTAATGTAGTATCTAGTGGGGCTTTAGAAAATGTCATGACCTCATTATTTCCAGTGGAGTCACCTCACTCGTCTGCACTCAAACTCCAGCAATGCCAGCTTGAGCCCACTCAGGCTGCTCATTACTCCTGTGATTTGTGGTGGCCCCTTAGTTAGCTGGGCTGGGGACAAGGCCAGCCTTCCAGCCCTTGCTGATTCCTGGGAGCTCTAATTCTGTGACTCTGAGTCCATTGCTGTCTGGCTGGGTCTGACCCCCTTGGCCATAGTCCCCAAAGTAATCCTATGGCAAACCTGTGGATGAAGGAGCTGACACACCACATGCCTCCTCCAAGAACTTATTTTAAAACAGCTGCTGTTGCAGATTTGAAATGAGTGACAAGCCAGGCATGATGTCATGTGCCTATAATCCCAGCTACTTGGGAGGCTGAGGCGGGAAGATTGGGAATTCAAGCCCAGCCTGGGCAAAATAGCGAAACCCTGTCTCCAAAAGTAAAAATAAAATGTATATTCAATGGATGATTTGGATAAAGAATGAATGACAGCAAACTATCTCTTGAGAAGTGAGGTAGGAATGGTTGTGCAGAAAGCGAGAAGGTTGGTATTTTCTAGCTGTGAAACAATATAGTTTATTTTCCCTGCAAGTCAGAGCAAACCTCTGGATTCATAACTGTCTAGATACATAACAGAATGAAAGATTCTCCCGTGGGGTAATTCAGAACATAAAAGGATTCTAGACAGTGCAGATTCTTGGTAGCATACACAGCTGTGACAATATTTGGAAGCACTCAGTAATAACAATATTAATAATAATAAAATAACAATGGGAAAACCACAGCTTTTGTTAGCATTTCCTGTTTACCAGGCCCGAAAGCCTGCCAGGAACGTTAACCACATTATCTATTAAAACTATTCATCGACCCTATGAAAGAGTAAAATACAGCCAGTTTACATATGAAGAATCTGAAAGTATAAGGTTTTTTGGGGGGGTGCTGCCTAATTTATGTTTTAGTTAGGGTACTTCTTGCCAATCACCTGTCTGTGAGTTACTGACCTGGCAAATTCCAGACTTTTATTTTTAGTCAAACAGACTTAAAACTTTGGCTTTAAACTAGTAATAATTGGTGTACTTTCTAACAAAGACTGCAAAGATATTAAAACTTTGGAAAAAGTCATCTGGCAAAAAAGTATTGATCCAATAACATAAAGCTTTTGCTATAATATCTTTTGTATTCCATGTTCACTAAAGGAAAAAATGGTGGATGGGCGTGGTGGCTCAAGCCTGTAATCCCAGCACTTTGGGAGGCCGAGGCAAGAGGATTGCTTGAGCGCCGGAGTTCGAGACCCGCTTGGACAACTTGGAGAGACCTCGTCTCTACAAAAAAGTTAGCCAGGCATGGTGGCATGTGTCTGTAGTTCCAGCTGCTTGGAAAGCTGAGATGGGAGGATTGCCTGAGCCCAGCAGGTTGAGGCTGTGGTGGCCATGAGTGTGCCACTGCACTCCAGCCTGGGTAATGGAGTGAGACTTCAACTAAAAGAAAATGAAACGAAAAGAAAAGGTTACAGAATTTTGTGGTAGACAGGATGTGGCTCTGACTTTGGCTAGTTAATTTTGTTTGGAAACTTGGCTCATACAAATATTAACACGTGTAGCTGTGAGATTTTGTGAAGATATTGTTTTTTGTTTGTTTTTGTTTTTTGTTTGTTGGTTTGTTTTTACTCTTTCCCTGAGGTGACAGTGGAATAGAGTAGAAAGATTGGGAGCAGGGTGTACATATAAAACAGGGATTCTTAAATGGGAATGTCAGAAACCAAAGGAGTTACATGGATATAGTCAGAGAAAGTGCATTCACAGTTACTATTGCTTGGAAGGATTTTGAAATTCCAGATATGGGGGGGGCGCAAAAAAACCTGGAATTTATTTATAAAAGATTATATATTTATTCTTACATGTTTAAACTTCAGTCCTCTTCAAAGTACTCTCCATTTGATGTAATACACCTCTCGAGATGCTTTTTCCACTGCTCAAAACAGTTTTGAACTCATCCATTTTGATGCCTTTTAGTGCTTCTGCCATTTTTTGTTTCACCTCTTCCACATTGGCAAAATGTTCCCTTTGAGAACTTTTCTCATCAGGGGAGATAACCTAAAGATGCTCAGGGTGAGATTGAGTGAATAGGACGGGTAGGGCACAGGGGTCATGCCAATTTGGGGTCACAAACTGCTGAACACTCAGCACAATGTGGGCAGGCGCATTATCATGGTGGAAGAACCAGTCAATTGTTTGCCACAACTCGGATGTTTCTTCTACAAATCCTGATTCAACCTTCTCAAAACTTTCAGATAAAAACTTTGGTTGACTTGTTGATCTAGAGGAACAAATTCCAAGTATACAACTAGGAACCTGCCCTCCAAAAATATAATTCTGGGATTTTTTGGTACCCTTCATAGTCTTAAAGGAGGATATGAGCTGTTCTGTGCTTACACAAAGAGGTATAAGTTTAAAAGTTAATAAGCTCTAATGACTTCCCAGTTCAAGTGCGTGATGTGTGATTTATATGCTGTAATTATATGCATTCATGTAGAATAGAATGTCCCCATATTTTTAAAAATTGCATTAAGATTATAGAATTAGGCGATAATGCTTTATTTTTAAATTCTGTCTTTAATATAGTAGAACAAGATCAAACACAGGTACAATCAAGCCATTTCTTTCCTTTTGTCTTTACTTCTGAGATATTTATGTCTTCATATTACAAGAGATTGGTGGCCATAGGAGAGGAGCTTGTCTCAGTTCATGGTCCCTCACTGAGGTCAGCACTTAAATTTTCCAGTGTTCCACTTAGAAAGAACAGTGTTGATGTATACTAGGGGGATTCCCTTCCCCCAAGTAGAATTACCTTTTTGGAGGGCAGGCCCTTTGTAGCACACTCGGAATTTGTTCCTCCAGATCAAATGGTCAACCAAAGTTTTTTTTTTGTTTTGTTGGGTTTTTTTGAGTTGAAATCTCATACCATCATCCAGGTTGAAGTGCAGTGGCACGCTCATGGCCACCCCAGCATCTACCTGCTGGGCTCCAGCAATCCTTCTGCCTCAGCCCTCCAAGTAACTGAAACCACAGGTGCGCACTACCATGCCTGGCTAATTTTTTTATTTATTGTAGAGACGAGGTCTTACCATGTTGCCCAGGCTGGTCTCGAAACCACAGGCTCAGGCATTCCTCTTGCCTCGGCCTCCCAAAGTGCTGGGATTACAGGCTCGAGCCACCATACCTGGCCAACTGAAGTTTTTATCTGAAAATTTTGAGAAAGTTGCGTCACGATTTTCAGAAGAAACGTCTTGAGATGTGTCAAACGGGTAGCTGGTTCTTCCATACAACGCACCTGCCCATATCACGCTGAGTGTTCAGCAGTTTTTGACTCCAAACAGCATGACCCTCATCCCCCACCCTCCCTATTCACCTGATCTTGCCCTGAGTGACTTCTTTTTGTTTCCCCCGATGAAAAAAGTCCTCAACAGGAAACATTTTGCCGATGTGGAAAAGGTGAAACAAAAAATAGCAAAACTACTAGAAGGCATCAAAATGGACAAGTTCAAAAACTGTTTTAAGTGGTGAAAAAAGGGTCTCAATAGGTGTAGTGCATCAAACAGAGAGTGCTTTGAAGGTGATTGAAGTTTAAACATTAAGAATAAATACACAGCCGGGCTCGGTGACTCAGCCTGTAATCCCGTGCCTTTGGGAGGCTGAGGTGAGTGAATTGCCTGAGCCTGCGGGTTCGAGACCCGCCTGGGCAGCGAGACCTCATCTCTACAATAAATCAAAAAATCAGCCGGGCGTGGTAGCGCATGCCTGTAATTCCAGCTACTTGGAAGGCTGAAGCAGAAGGATCGCCGGAGCCAGCAGGTCGAGGCTGCGGTGGCCGGGAGCGGCCACTGCACTCCAGTCGGCGACAGAGTGAGACTCCAACTCAAAAAACAAAAACAAAATCAAAAACAAAAAAGAATAAATACACAATTTTTAATAAATAAATCCCGTTTTGGGGTCCCCCCATATCTTTAAGATAACTCAACCTGAAAAACCATCTGATCTATAGTGAGAATTGGGGGTATACTGGGGAAGAAGGTAGGCTTCAAAGTTTGGAGAGGACTGTGCTGCCTATAGATTTTCTTCTAATTATACTCAGCAGGAAAAAATACACTTAAAAAGATTTGCTCACAACTCTGTTTTAACACAGAAGTTTCTACAGGTTGGTTTCACTAGTGAAAGTTATTTAGTTAAGCTCTGTGAATTGTTTCCCCGCTTGTATTAAAGGGAAAGAACATTTGCAGTTAATACATCGACCATCATTTGTCTTGAGTTTTACTGAAATATATCTTCTGTGATACAGAATTTTGTCACCAAATTTTTTTTTTTTTTTTTTTTTTGAGGGCTCAGGCAATCCACTCACCTCAGCCTCCCAAAGGCGTGGGATTACAGGCTGAGCCACTGAGCCCGGCTACCAAATTTTATTTTTAACATTATTTCTGTCTTGGTCCTTATGGACTGTGGAACTTGGGACAACACTTAATTTTCTCTGAGCCTGCATCCTCATCTTGCAATGGCATGTTGATTATGTGGGCCTCATAGGGTTATTTTGAGCAGCAAATTGAATTTTATGAATGAAAATACTTTATAAACTGTAAAGTACCTTGTACATGCTAGAGGCCACTTTAGTTTTACTTGTTGCATAAAATCCAACAGCCATTTTCTTTCTTCTGCTGTCTCTAATGATGATATAATAACATTTTTTACACTCATTTTTTTCTGCTTGTGTTTTGAGGTCCTCCCTCCCAACACACCCCAGTCAAGGAAAAAAATCATGTCCCCTCCTGTCAGTCCTAACCCCTCAGTGGACAGTCACTCTTATGATTTTTATCACCATTCATTAGTTCAAACATTTGCATTTTAACATGACTTAAGAATTAACAGACATCATTATTACAATTTCAAATTTGCTTGCTTTTTAATTTACTATATTATTTACCTGATAAAAATTATTTTTATTAATGACCTTTGTCCTCAGGCTTTTTCTACTCCTCAGATGAATGCATGAACAGATCGTGACACAGTGTGACACCTCTCCCTGTATTGTATTGCCTAGGCTGACCCATTTCCCCTCTGCCAGCCAAGCCCTCGTCTTTGCGTTGGAAGAGTCCCTACTGTGGTAGTGGTAGCTACTTGCTGCGTCCACAAGTCAGAAGGCAGCTCGTATTTAAGGAGAGGCTTAGTGCAGGCAGAAGGTTGTCCAAAGGATCCTGCCAATGCCATTGGGTCATTTATGAGAGACTTACTTTAAATGACCCATAGAGTATAGTGACATCAGCAACAAGCCAATTCCTTCAGAATAGTGTCTTCGTTTATTTGAGATCACTTGGCATGGAACCTTGTGTGCTCAAGGGCCTGAGCCATGATTTGGGTAGGAGCTGAGGGAGAGGTCTGGCTTCCTGGGACTTGTCTGCTGTACTCTCCCCTAAAGTCCCCTTGGTTGGGCAGCCAGGGCTTCCACTAGCTTACTGGTACAGGCTGCTTCTGGCTACCTGAGTCAGGTTTCCCCAGGGCTCTTTCTGGACAAAGGGTTGTTCTGGTAATAAGTCTATCACCAGAATTTTCTGGTGCTGCAGAGACTGCAGTGTTTAAAGTCAGGCTGAACACATATGCTGCTTCACAGTCCCTATTTTTTATTCCAGGAAGGAAAAAAATGACCGAGTCTCTCACTGAAAGGCATGTTCATCAGTAGATTGCCCTGCTCATGACTTTTTCTGAACATCTGTTCTCCTAGCATTTGCTGATAAGATGGGGCATTAGGACATGGCCCTGCCCTTGTCACAGCCAATGGCTTCCGTGAGGTCACCAGACATAAGATGGGTGCCTCTGATTCTCTTTTCCATTAATTTGAAATTAGTATTCAAGACTGTTCATCAGTCTCTGTTGGATATTTAAATTGGGAGATCTTTTGTCCTGTGCAGAGAGACAGCCGTAGGGATAGAGGAGAATGTAGCAGATGTGTAAGAGAAATGCATCCCTAAGCTCTTGCTGTAGGTGAGGGAAAGGGTTGTTTCCCTGGCTTCTGTCCCTGAAGTTTTCAGCTGCTTATGCTTTCCCACAAGACACCCGTGGCCCTCGGGAAGCCCCTTTGCTCATAGTGGCTTATATGATTTCTCTTTCCTGTAGCCACAAGATCTGCAATTAAGATACTTTGTGATTGAACAATGTGAGGCAAAATGAGTTGGGAGAATGGTTTAGCAAAAATAACATCCATGGAAATAATAGACACTGGGGACACTTAAAAGGGGGGAAGCAGTGAGGGGGTTAGGCTCAGAAATTACTTATGGGTATACTGTTCAGTATCTGGGAAACGGGTCACCTGAAGCCCAGTCCCCACCACTATGCAATATGTACATGTGACAAACATGTACTCCGTGAATCTAAAAATAATATTAAAAAATACCCATTGATCTCAGAGATCAGAATATAGCCATGGTGCCTGCTGGCCCATCCTGCCTGCAAGCCAGTGCAGTCTGTGGTCATTGTCACTTAACAGCATGTGCCAGGGCTTCAGACGGCTCTTGGCTTTGCATGAGGACATATGGTAAGATCCGGTGGCTTCCCTGTACCCAAGAAAGCATGTCCTTGGCCATTAACTTGTGAGGCGCACGGATAGGACTCAGCTGTTTTGGCCCTTTCCATGCTACTTTAAAGAGTGACCAGTGGGCCAATCACTTTCAACTGCCACTGTCAGAGGAGATTTCTGCTTCTTATTTTAGAAGTCTAGCTTTCCGAAATAAATTGCTGATGGTGATTTTGGGGAAAGGAGGAGGCTTACATCAGTGGCCTCTGAGCTGGGGGCCTGATTCCTAAGTTGTACTTTTTTGGACTTCTCATTTGTTGAAGACCATAATAGTCATATTTGTTTCTAAGCACACCATTGGAAGGAGTGTGGCAGCTTTTAATGCTGGCACCACACTTGAGTATTGCATCTCTCTAGCTTTTTTTAACTTGACAGGCTCCTTGCCCACCCCTTCTATTCCATGCTCCCTTAGCCACCTCAGAGACCTATTGATATGTCCTCGATGAGAGCTATTTGTGATCAAAGTGCTGTTTCTGATCATGTTTCATTATCAAAAGTGAACACTAGATGCCATAGGACGGAGATTGTGTGTGTGTGTGTGTGTGTGTGTGTGTGTGTGTGTGTGTGTGTGTGTGTGTGAATAACAGTCCTGTGAGAGACTCATCTGACTGAGGATGTAGATGAGGTGTTCATGAAGTCTTAGAATGCAGAGTAAAAATGTCACTTGTGGGAGATGCATAGAAAATTTTAAGCATGTTCAGAGGAGGATGAAATGATTGTCTTTGAGTGTCAGGAAAGGCATCTTGGTGGAAAGAACTTTTTTTGTGTCTTGAAGGGCAAGTAAAACCTGGTTGGGCAGCAATGGGGCAGGAGGACCGAGCAAGTATAGCCAGCATGCACCCTTCAGGTGCAAGTTCAATGGCTGTATTACCTCAGGGTCAGAAGTGGAGTTATATTTGCCCCCATAGCCATCTAAGGAGCTATGTGATTTTTTATAGGAATAGATCTCGGGGACAATATACTGGTATTAGACATTTTCTAGTTCCAGTTTATTCAGGTTTATGATAAAATCCCTGTTTATGTGAAAAGTACGAAGGGTGCAAGTATAGCTTTTGTAAGTTTGTCTTTAACCAGCTTCACTGATTCTTAAAGTCAGCCAGGTTTCTGACTCTTGCTGAGAAACGGTAGAGTGTATTTCCCTAGGGAAACTAGAAGTATTAAAATAATAAAGCAAAAACATTCCTTCAACTGCCATATCCCCTTTTAATGAACATAGTTTGTTTTAGTTGCAATCTCATTACATTGAACAGGTCTTTCTCTTATTCTTCATGTGGAAAAACTGGCCTATTACTTTCCTTTTGTAGATCAAAGAAAATGAAACATGGAGTCTGGGAAAATGGTTTCTCTAATTCCTATGCTGCTAAAACTCCTATTCATCCATGTATGAAAATCCAGGGACATAATTGGCTAGTTAAATCACAAGGCTTCTGGGACAATAGTCAGGATGAGAACAGCTTTTGAGAAACAGCGCAAGTCAGCCTTTCCTGCAGGCTTCCCATCCATAGGACTTCTGTCCTGTGGTCGCCTCCGGAGACTCTGTGGGGATGCCCAGAAAGCTGTTTACCTTCTGTTGTAACACCTTCCAAGGCAACCCACTTCATTTCGGGCAGTGCCTATTATTAGAAAGCTCTTCCTTGTAATGAGCCAAAATTCAGTTTCCCTACAATTTTTCCTAATACTGGCTCAAATTTAGATTTTTGAGGACTGGCCTAGAAACACAGCCACTGTGTATAACACTGTTTTGTTTTGTTTTGTTTTTTTTAAAGAAAATGCACTTTGAGTTTCAAACAAGTGTTTTATAAATAATCTTCTGGAACACAGCCCAGTTCATAAAATGGAGCATGCCCAGTAAGGGGTATGGAAGGCCTGACCCAGCAAAGGAGAAGGGAAAAGGCCAGTGCCCACAGAGTCAGTCTGTAGAGTCCATCTCTTCCTCTGCCTTTTCCCATGTTTCCTGGCTATTGACATCTAGAAACTGCCCAAGAAACCTCACTGTGGAAATTGGTTCAGGGTACTGGTTTCATAATAACTCGTTTTAGGAAGCCCTTGGGCAGTGTAAAGAAAACTGGGCTTCTCTTTACAGCACTCACCTATCTAGAGGACAGGGTCTATAACTAGGCAATATTGGACAAAGAAACTCAGCCCTAGACACTGTCAGCTCTTGCTTACACTGCCACAGGAGGCAGAGTATTGTCACAGCCAGGACAACTGCCTTCAAGTTGGACAGAGAAGGATTCATCTCTGGGCTGTACCACTTATTGTGTGACTTTGAGCAAGTTGCTGAAAGTTAACGACTGAAAGCCTCAAGTTTTCATCTGCAAAACAGAGATTAAGAATAAATGTGATAAAGTGCATAAGGAGCGCACTGTGCTCAATAAACATCATTTATTGCATGCACGTATACAGTTAACTGTGTTTCCGGACTGTGTCCTTCGTTCGTGAACGGCCAATCAGATCCCCCTCTGAGACTGTGAGGGGCAGCAGATACGATGCCACTGCCTTAGCAGGTGACTCAGCCCACTGCTTTTGGTCAGAGCTACTTTGAAAGTCAGATGAGTCCACAGCTTCAAAATGGGTTCTCCTCACATATGTTGCAGCTGTGGCCTCTTGTGTTTCTTCTCAGGGCCCAAACCAGAGTATTTCAGTTTCTAAAACTTTTTTCAAGAATGTGTTTGGTGGAAAAACAATACTGAAGTTTTCTGTTTGTATGCCAAACCTTCTTGATTCTTCAGACTGGCCCTCCTGTGCTTGTGATGTTGAACATTTCTGGTTCATCTCAACCTATTTATTCCCTATTTATTCCCCATCCTGTTTTTTAAAGTATCAAACTATAACTTGAAGAGGGGTATGCTTTCATTTCTGTAAATCTGCCTACTTGAAAGGGGGGAAATAATGGATAGCATTGTTAAATAAATGAGTTATTGGCTGTGCCTGCAGATTTTATTTTTTTAATTGTGGCAGCCAAATTCTCAGGGTTGTTTCAAGGACAAATTAATGCCAGAATGAATGACTCGTGAGCTCTTCTTGTAGAAGTTAGGAATAGAGGGTTGGGGAGAAAGAATATTCTGCTGACAGGCTAATGAGGACATTAAGGGAAGACAGTGGTTGAAGGCTAGGGTTTTGAGTACTTGCTCTTCCACTTAGTGATGATGACCTCGGGCAAGTTTCAAAGGGTTATTAGGAGGACTGAGCCAGATAAAGCATTAAAGCACTTAGCATAGTGCTGAGTATATAGTAAGCCCCTTGGTTGTACGTTTTTTGAAAGAGAGAGAGAAATCTTACTGGTGTAAATACCGTTCATTCTCTTGGCTTCTAGCCATCAATTACAGATCTCATGGAGATGTAGGATGTTAGAGCTTCGAATTACTTTTCCATTAGTAGTGATGGATTAGAAGGAACCATTCCCATGCTTTCTAATTTAGTCCCCCTTGTGGCCAAAAGCAGACACATGTGACTATGCATATGAAGTGGTGTGTTGGATTAAAAGTGAACTGGCCAAAGAACAGGTTTTTTTCCGATTGCAGCTGCCTGGGCCTTACAGGAGTCAAGCTCATTATTTGGCCTTGTCAGTGCAGTGCCAGTGATGATAGACTTCATGACCTTTGAAGCTCATACTTACTCACCTGCCTATCATCTTAGATTCAGTCAGTTAGTGAATATTTACTGAACACCTAGTATGAGCAGGCATTTGTCTTGGCCCTGAGGATATGCTAATGAATAAGGCAAAATCCTACCCTCATAGAGTATACATTCATTTGGAGACATAGACCTAGAAAATAAGATAAATCATGTACAAAGGTGATAAGTACAATGGCGAAAACTAAAGCAGGAGCCTTGCTGGAGAGCAGAATTCTGGTTTTAGATAGCATCTTCAGGGAAGAGCTCATGGAGAAGCAGAGACTTGAAGAAATGAGAAATCTCAGAAGTTTAGAGAGCAGAGCAAGTGCAAAGTTCCCAAGGCAGGAGCATGCCAGTAGTATCTGAGGGCCAGCAAAGAGGCCTGTGAGGTTGGAGCAGAGTGAACAAGGAAAGAGGCACTGGAGGCCACATCAGAGGAACCAATAAGGACTGCAAGTCAAGTAGGGTCTTGCAGGCCATGGTGAGAGCATTGGCTTTCACTCTGAGAGATAGAACATTGTCAATGAGTATTGAGCAAAGGACTGATATGATTGGACTTAGGTTTCAACAGGATCACTCTGACTGCTTTGATGAGAATAGGGCATAGGGGCAAGGGTGGAGGCAGGGAGAGATGGGAGCCTGGCTCAGAGTGGCAGTGGTAGAGATGGTGAAGTGTCCTCTTTGTGGTTTTCTGAAATGAATGACCGTTTTTGTTTGTTTGTTTTTGCCAAGAACATATAACCTTAAAGTTAAAATTGTTTTCATAATAATCTGTCAACATTAGACATCTGAATTTTCCCTGTACACTGTATTTGGTGGCAATATCACATATGTATGCAGTGTGGACATGTGAGTGCTGAGAAGGAAAGTTAATTAAATCACTAGTAGAAGTGTTTTGGTTTTTAATTTATCTGGTTTTTTTTTTTTCTTAAATCACATCAGAAGAAAGGATCACCAAGAGGAGAACCCCACCTCATTCTTTATATGAGAATCTTGTTCTTGAATATTGCATACATACTTTCTTTCCCAGGTTTTTCCTAATTCAATAGTAGGTGCTCTTCTGACACTGTCTTATTGGCTCCAGTTACACATGAAAGTAGGCATGAATTTCCAAACCACCCCATCTCATCACACCCCGATGACACAGCCATGCAGCATAGGAATTTAGCGACTCCAGAGTTCTAGCTTCTTCCTGTGTATAAAGTATTTATTAGGACCATTGTTTTGATTTTGGTATTTTGAAGATGATAACTTTATATAGAAATTATGCAAAGAAGATTGTCTTTATTATTGTTATTGTTATTTTATTTTTAAAGATGTGGGTAAGATTGTCTTTTTTGAAAATAATGGAACTCCAGGAAAGTCAAATCTGTTCAACAACATAATCATGAGAGAAATGTGTGCCACTCTGTTACAGACTGACATTTCGGTTAACATTTACAAAATAATTGTTAGGATTTAATTTATCCAGATTCATTCTCATCCAATAATTCCCACGGATACAGCCACTGTAAGGAAGCTAAATTTGAGGAAGAGCTTGTCACTAAGATCCATTCTGTATTTATTGAGTACTTACTATGTGCTTTCAAATAAAAAATTGGGAATCATCGTCAGACAAGCAGTGATTCTGCATAGGTGGATATTAGGACAGAATATTTGAGAATGTTCTCTTGGAAAATCAAGCACATGGGTATGACTGAGGCTTTGATGGATACAAAGGAGGGAGGTACTTCATTCCCTCCCATATGACTTCTGAAATCTTGAAATATATACAATTAACAATACAAAGCAGGATAAATGTGTTGTCAACAGAAACGTCCTGTCAACACACATTAAGATAGTTGTCGCTCTTATTATAAGCTTTTTCTGACATGATTTTTTAAAAAGTATTTTATTAGTGTGGAATTTGATCCATCTTTTCACAGTGATGGTTACCTGAAGAATGAAAACAAAGGACGTAATTTCTCCCCACACTTCCTCCAATGGTGGGTGACTATCTACTAATGATGCAGACATTGTTAGTGCTTTTGGCACACACATGGCCTCTCTGTGTGTTGAACTGTGCCAGTGAATTCTAAATACAAGTGAGATAAACTTGGGGGTTTTATGGAGGTGGTGGGATATAGAGGGGATCTCCCAAACATTAAGCTTCTGTCACTTTAGCCACTACAGCTGGTCCTGATTTCTAAGTATATAAATCTCCTGGTAAGTGGCTTTGCTGGCCCCAATTCCTAATAGCCATTTACCTGTATGACATCTATTTATATATCTGGGTCATCATGAAACCAGAGGTGTGAACTATATTCACACAGTCTTAACATCTAGTTTATACACTTCTTCCTTTCACATGCTCTTGAACACTTGAAGGTGGAGTAATACTTCCTATTAGTGTAGGACTAAAACATAAGTCCTGTTTTAAACATTTTCAAGGAGAACTCAACAATACTTATAAAGAAAAAGTAATGCTAAGAAGCTCAGAATAAGATACCCTAAACATTCTTCCATGATATCATGGAATGGTTTTCAATGCACTGATACATGTGGAGTTAAATTCTTTATTTTTTTTCTCTTCTGGGCCTTTCTTTGAGGATTTATTTTTTAAGGGGGAGGAGACCTAAAGTCCAGAAGCTTTTAAGGCTTTTAGGATAATATAAAGGAAATGAGAAACCAATTCAGGGCTGTCCATTCTTTCTCATTTCCCAGTGGGAAATACAGAGTCCCTAATAACATGTCTGGAAATTTTCTGTGACCCTATTGTGGAATCACAGAATTAAGTATAAGGTAGAACTACTTAGGCATCATTCGAAGAGGTTTGGTTATTCAAGTAGTAAAAGGTTCTCTTAATAAAGTGGTATTTATTATGCTTTTAGCAGCTATATAGCCCCGATTTTCTGTCATAGGCCAATTACAAAGATCTCTACCTTGTTCAGACTCTGCTTTTAATTCAGAAAACACTGTTACCATATGGAGCAATTGTCACCATTTCACCCCTCTGTGACATTAGAGAGTATTAACTCTCTAGCCAGCTACCTCCTTGAGCCACCCTCCAGCTATACTCCTCCAGGCTGAGTACAGAGCCCAGCTAGCATAGGCCCTTGGTGAATGCTGTTGGCCAGTGTATTCAGTATTCTTTTCAGAATCTTAGCCCCTCTGAAGACCACTGGGCAATTCAAATAACTCTAGCATTGGAAGCGGCCCCGTAGATGTCAATGGGGCCAGTTCTGTCTCTTTATAGATGATGAACTAAAGCACAGATATGCAACATGTGTTGTACAAGGCGGTGGTTGCAACTTAAAGAGAGCTCAGAGAAGAAGGTATTGTTTACTGGATAGCACATCTGGAGCCATTTCCTATGAAATGATCAGTTGATTAACTATAAATGTGAAGAACCTGTGATGAACCCACACCCAGAGCTGGAATTTCTGATTTTTCATAATGCTGTTCAAAGCCGTCTTCATATTTTCCAAAGCATCTGTGATCTATTAGACAATCTGAATTTCAGACTAGACTCTGGAAGCTATAGTTTGTGACAAATTGCTCTAGGCTCATGATTTAGCTCCTGAAACTTGAAATCTATGAATTGGCTGTAGGATGTAATAATATTGAAATGCAAAATATAATCTCAGTGGGCTCTACTGGGTGCTTAAGTAAAGAGTACCATGTCTGCTCATTAGCATACCTGGAGTCAATGAACTGTGCTAGTTTTTTGTTTCCCATAGGTCTTTAAAAGGAGGAAAAAGGTATTTTTCTTCCATGTGTCCTCCTCCTATTGGCAGCTACCTTCATAGACTTGTCCACTCTGTTCTGTGTCTTCTCACTGTTTCCTGTCTTCCAGCATTGCCCTCCCATGTGCTAGTGGTAGTCTTCCTTGAGACTTAGTCTTTGGCCTTCCCATCATCCTCTGCTTCTTCTTCCTGAGACTCATTGTTCCTTCATGACCTTATCCCTCACCTGCAGCTCTGACTCACTCCTGAACTCCAGCCCCACATGTACAACTGCCTTCTGAACATGTTACCTGTGTGGCCTTTGGTCACCCCATACCCAGCAGAAAATGGCCTGGACCAGATGGTTTCTGGATTTTCTACTGGTTCTCAGATTCAGTTTTAACAAAACCAGCATTTAAGATGACCTCATTTATCCCCATTTTCTCAACTTCACTACCCCTTTTAATGATACCTCTAACTTCTTAACCATGTAACATGTGTTCTCTTTCACACAGACACATGCGCTCACACACACGTACACAAAGACACAAAAATGAAGCAAAAGGGTTAAATTGGCCAGAATACTTACCTAGAAAGAGACAGCTCAAATCATATATCTTATTTCCATTAAGATATCAGTGGTATCTTCATATAAAAATAAAGCTTTTGTTATGCTAATGAGCTTATGAATTTTTGGATGTCTGTGTAAAACTACAAATACATACCCTGCTGGACATCCTTCCTTCCTTCTTACCCAGGAGCCTCTTGCCACCTTGTAGAGCTGACAGAACAGTAGGCTTCAGGTTCAGAAATGAGCCAATATTCCTACCCCTGCTGCTGATGGCTTGTCAGTCACAGGGAGAACCTTAAAGCTTTCTTTTGTTTATTTGCCTAAAGGTACATCTATAAATATATTTCAGAGTGAATACGCATGTCAAGTTTGACATTCAGATTTGTTATACCAGAATGTCAGAACTGGGGGGAAGCACTGGAAATTGGGTTTCTCTGCCTCCTGATCTCACTGAAGAGGAAACTGAGACCAAAAAGGTTAGGTGATCTGCCCAAAGTCGTACAGCTAATTAGTGACAAAACTAAAACTGAAGCTTTGGTCTTCTAACCCCCAGGCCAGAGATCTAACATTAAAAAAAAAAAACATTTTTTTAGAGATGGGGGCTTGCTTTGTTGCCCAGGCTGGATTCAAACTCCTGAGCTCAAGCAATCCTCCCATCTCAGCCTCCCAAGTAGCTGGGATGACAGGTGTACACCCCCACACCCGGCTAACATTTTAAAAATATATTGGGTCCCTTCTTGCTACTCATCTGGAGTGGTAAAAATGAAAAATCCCCAATAAATTCTAATTCTTACTCTGATGTATTTTATTTATTTATTTATGAAATAAAATCTTGCTTTGTCACCCAGGCTAGAGTGCAGTGGCATGAACATGGCTTACTACAGCCTGGAACATTTAGGCTCAAGGGATTCTCTCACCTCCGTCTTCTGAGTAGCTGGGACCACAGGCATTCACCACTATGCCTGGCTAATTTTTTTATGTTTTGTAGAGATGGGGTTTTACTGTGTTGCCCAGGCTGGTCACAAGCTCCTGGCCTCCTAAAGTGCTGGGTTACAGGCATGAGCCACTGTGCCTGGCCCTTAATCTATTTTAAAACACTAATTACTCACACAAGTAATTCATAATAAAATCTTAACTTGTAAATATATTGTGCTCACACTGTTACTTCTTAAAGTTTAAAGAGAAGACCGTGAGATTATGGGAGCTGCTGGTTTCTTTGCCCTTCTGGTTGCTTTCTCCACCTCTACAAAATCAGGTCCCCACATTATACAAAGATTCACCCTTTCCTCCATTGCCTCAGTTCATGTACTCATATAAGAATCAACTGAAAGAGTAGTTTGTTGGCTACTTTTCTTCTTAAAACCTAATATCTGGAAAACCTTTAATTGTTGATGATGTATATGAAGTTTCTGTTATGCATTTTTCTGAGTTATAGAATTATCTGGAGTGGGGGAAGAATATTTCATAATACCTCTATGTGTAGTTGCCAGGAAGGAATTTGCCTGCAAACCTCTGGGCTGATTAAATTGTGGTTTCAACTAAAATGCAATCTAGCTGAGATTTCTGCCTATGATCTCATATGTGTGCCTTTGGGTAGGTTTTTAGATGCCATGCTTTTTATCTCATATGGCTTCTTATGGGGTCTCTTTCAGATAGCTTGTACTTCTATGATTTCATTTTTGTTGTCTTTTTTTATTTAATTGCATGAGAAAATAAATATGAATGTGTAGTGTATTAGAATAATGTGCATATGTTCATGTAGAAGGTGGGGCTGTAGTGAGGGGAAATAAGGATTTTACCCTCTCAGACCAAAACTAGTGCAGAATGAGAGCAGCTGCAGCAGTTTCATCAGAAGGTCTGTGGTCTGCGTGCATTTTACTTGGGCTCAAGTAAAATGCTCCTGGACACGTGAGAAAGACAGAAGCCCTATATCCCTGGCTCTGCTCTGAGGAGCAAGACACTGCAAGGATAGCAAGGCAACATCCCAGCTTTAGCTGGGTTGACCTGGCAAGAGAAAGGGGAATCATTTATGTCTGCCGCCTGCTCCCCTAATATCCATTTTAGGATTAAAATAAACCCCAGTAAGTTTCTTCCAGAGCATTTCAGACACCCTTTGACATATTGCCAAACCTAAGTTTTTTTTTCCCCAGTGTAATTTTAAAGTAATATGTACTATCACGCAAAAGCTTTTAAAGAGACAGGGTCTCACTAGTTTGCCTAGGTTTGTCTAGGTTTGTCTCAAACTCCTGAGGTCAATTCTCTAATTACTCAGCCTCCTGAGTAGAACTTTACTAGTTCTGATCTAACTTTTCTAATGTTGCAGTTATAGTTTGAGTCCACCTTGTCATCAAGCTTAAATTAATTATACCTAGTGGTTCTGCTACCCATAACTTTTGAGCTGTGGTGTAAACACAAAAAAATGAGATGCTGGGAATGAGCAGGAGACTGAAAGAGCCTCAGTTTGGTTACTACTGAAGGAGAACTAGGCCTGCCTTCCTGGCTTGTGGTTAATTTGGGAGCATGTAAGGTGGTGATGGTTTTTCACCAGGCCACTCATGTGGTTTATCTATGGTATTTGAGCTGTCTCCTCAAACCACAGCATTGGCTACTTGCTAACCAGTTCTTCTGAGAAAGAGGCAAAGCTGCCATGAGAAAGGTAATGTATGCTGAAGGAATCTGAGGTCTCTGTGGAGCTCAAACACAAAATTGCCTTATTGGACTCTGAACTTAGTCATTGCACCTTGATGCAAAAGAGAGATGTCAAAAGACCTGTATGTGTTGATAGGAACCAAGAAAACAATCATACATGATAGTGACTTTTTTATGTTTCTTATCCTTGGTAAGAAATAGTTTTATAGTAGAAAGAACGTGAGAAAGTACTAGTTTGTTATATTGTTTTAGGGATCTTTAGCTCTTTGCTTGCAGGTGTATTTTTCCCTTCAGCTTTCTGGTTGTTTCTTCTAATATCCACCCCATGTCCATTGCCACTACCACCACCAAGTATGGTCTTACTCACCTAAGAGTGTGCTGCAGCCTCACCATTTGCTCCCTTATCTATTTAATAATTTCTTCTTTGTCCTTGACCTTGTTATTTCAGCAGATTAACGGCCTGCTCAACAGACCAGGTTGTCATTCTTACCATTTCTGATAACTCTTCACAGAGGTTCAGAGGGCATAGTGGATGGATAGCTAACATGAAACTTCTTTTCCTTTCCTAACTCTGCAAAATAACTGTTTATTCATTCAGCAGACATGTACTGAACATTGACTGTGTGGAACGTACACAGCTCCTGCCCTCAAGGGGCGTCACAGTCCTGGATATACATGGGAGGGGGCTAGGGCAGAGCAGGACCATGACTGTAAACCTCAGAATACATTTAAGGAAGCTGAGAGGAGTGGGTACAGTGTGTACCAATCAGAGGTTAGGATATAGAGTGATAGGAAAGATAGGAATTCTAGGTAAGCATATCGTCATGAGCAAAGGTTGGGAACTATACAAAGAATAGCTCAGTTTTCCTGTAACTCTATCAAATGCATACAGAGCAGTGAGGGAGATAAGGCTGAAGAGGTGGGCTATGAAGTGTGCATGAGGCCTTACATATGTGGCATTTAGGTTTCCAGACACAGAACTGGTCCATCAGGAGTGTGACGATAGCAACATTAGAGAAGGCCTTTCCTCTCTGAGTTAGTCTTAGATTCCTAGCATATGAGTGCTGGCTGAAGCCTGTCTAACTCAATCTCAGAGGAACATGGGTCCCTTGGAGGGTGATTTTGTCACCCTCTAAGGGTCATCCAAGGTCAGGATGTTGGATGATTTTTCTCCCGTGCAGTATGGCACCCTTTGTGTTTATGTGCACCCAGTGGCAAGCTTTCAGAGGCACCACTGATGTCTCCAAAAATAATCTTTTTTTTTCAAAAATGGGATATTTGTATAATTTACATTATATGACTATTTTAACAAATTACTATTGTGGGCTTTGTACTTTACACAAGGATAGGTTTCATATATAAAAAGCAATGGTTGCATTAGGATAAATTATATTTTGAAAGGAGATAAGGCAAAGTCTTGATACTGTTTGCCTTATTTGTGTTAACTTTGACATGCCGAATGTAGGAGTTGTTCTGATAGTAACTGAACTTTCACAGAAATGAAAGATAATCTCAAACTCCTTTCTTTTTCCTTTAAGTCAGAGTCTCACTCTATCACCCAGGCTGGAGTGCAGTGACACAATCGTGATACTCTGCAGCCTCAGCCTCCTGGGCTCAGGCCATCCTTCTGCCTCAGCCTCTTGAGTAGCTGGAGCTACAGGCACATGCCACCATGCCTAACTAATTTTTTGATTATTTTTGTAGAGACGAGGTCTGACTATGTTGCCCAGGCTGTTCTCAAACTCCAAGGCTCAAGGAATCTTCCCAACTCAGCCTCTGAAAGTGCTAGGATTATAGGCGTGAGCCACCATGCCCAGACCAAACTCTGATATTTGATCAGTAGTCTATATTTCCACTTAAATCAATCACATTTCAATAATGACCAGCAATAGCTGTACACAGAACGAAGCTTCTCAATTAATATCTGAAATATTACTGAATGTTTGGAAACAATCAAGTCATAAGTCTCTAGATGAGACATATATTCAGCCTAAACAATGACTAGCTTAACTGACTTTTTGTTTTTGTTCAGTACATTTATATTATGATATTTCTAGCTTTAGGCAGGTAACGCTAGAGTGAAAAGTATGGGAGAAGTTTCTCTTTGGCTCCATTTTAAATGACCTTAGAGTATTTACTCGATTTAGAAGTTTTGTAACTATTTGGAATTTGATAGGCTCTGTTTTATAAAATACAGGTTCTAAGACCCAGAGATATAAAATGTATTTTTTTGGTCAGTGAACAGTAAGCTTTTACTTTGTACTTGGCACTGTGGTAGGCGTTAATAAAAGATGGCTCAGGCACTGTTCTTTTCTACATAGTGTTTACTGCGTTCTTACCCCTAATGACTTGAGAGTTGATTCTTATGTTTTTATTTTAAGGAATAAAAAGCATATGTGGCACAAGAGGCTGTTCAAGGAAAGTATTTTTTTTAGCAACCACCGGGTGTCAGCAGAGGACTTAGCATACTTGGCAATAGCTACATTCTTGGTTTTCTTAATTCACTAAGCCATCTCCATTGGAACATTTCACTTTAATTTTTTTTTTATTTCAGTAGCTTTCAGGGGTACAGGTAGTTTTGATCTGGACTTTGTGTACCCACCACCCCCACCTGTGTACATTGTCCCCCATAGCTGATTTATTTGTCCCTCCACCCCTCTCTCCTCTCCACTTGAACTTTTCGGTCTCCACTGGGCTACCTTTCCCCAAATATTAGTGTCAAACACTTTCTCCTCAAGACTGCATCACAAGTGTTTACTTTTGCCTAATAAAAGGAACACTAGTTTCTCAATCTTTTCCTGACTTAAAACTTTTAATTGTCTTTCACAGTGATAGTTGTGCAAAGTAAACAGGCTGTCGGGGTCAGGAATTAGGAGAGTATCACCAAACTCTTGTTATTTTTGCTGACCTCTCCCCCCCAAAAGGTGGAACTCACCCTTGCCTGATGTGGGGAAAGGTATAGGGTTTGTTCTTTTTCCTGTACAGAGAAACAACCTGATAATGGAACCTAATGGTTCCAAACTACAGAAAGTGTTTTCAGAATATAAAGGAAAGAGGCCTAGATGTCTTCACTGGTTCAGCCATTTGGTTCATGTTATAGCATGCCTTTGGTGGTGGTCATTTACAGACATTAAGGGACAGTGCGTTGATAAGGGAAGTCTTGGCAAGGTAGATATTGATTCTTCCCAGTTTCTTGTCTTGCCTCCTCACTTGAGTGGGCAGTCTGGACAGGGGGCTGAGGCATTTGGTATGAGACTCTGGGCTCTAGGGAGGGGCAAAACAGGAGATGGGCTCTCTTGGACACCGGGTTTCTTTCAAGTCTCGTGCAGTGTCAGAAGTGGTAACAGAAGGCTGGCAGTTTGAATGAGTTATGAAGGTACTGGTGAGCTGAAGGACAGACAGACCAGCTGGGGAGATAAATAGAGACACAAAGCAACCTGGGTGGTTTCAGCAGCTACAGCTGCCAGGGCGTGTGGCCTGCAAGGGGTGGAGAGTTAGGCATATCATGAAGCCTTGCATCTTTTCCCCAAAGTAAAGGCCTGATTGATGCAGGGTTCCAGGGGATTTCCTACAGGAATTTACTTTCAACTGACCAGTGGGATTTGGCAAATCGTATCACAGCTAATTCTAGGAACTATTCTTCAGATTCTTCTGAATAGTTTTATATTGGATAAAATATATATCTATATAGCTATTTCTATACACACACACTTTATTTTTATATTTTATATTGAATAAAGTATTCTAAATAATACAGCACACCAATAGAGAGTCATAAATATTTGGAATTTTTGCGGCAATTTCTGTTATAATAGTCAAAGAGAATCACTGTATTCATTAAAACATTATGAAAGATGTCCTTAAAATATACTGTTTACACACATGGCATCAAAGAGGATGACTGACATTCTTCCTGGGGTTATTATTCCCAACTTGGTGTCAGGTGGCAGCTGGGGGAAGGCTCTCAGACCTGTCTCATGATGTGCTTTTTAAGTTCTTTATCATTGGCTTGACTTCCAGTTAACACAATAACTGCATATGGGATTATGTAAGGGGCACATCTAACTGAACAAAATCAAAGTGTCTTTACTCCATGACAATCTTAGTTAGCAGTCTCTGATATTTCTCATTGCTCAGGAAATTCTATATCAGGTACCATCTTGCTCCTGGAAACTTGAGTCTTCAAATTTGGCCACATTGCTCTGTGTTGATTCCTACATCTCTCGGCAATGGTTTCACATGCTCCTCTCACCTCTTTCAGATCACTGGAGTGATCCTGCTGGCTGTTGGAGTCTGGGGCAAACTTACTCTGGGCACCTATATCTCCCTTATTGCTGAGAACTCCACAAATGCTCCTTATGTGCTCATCGGAACTGGCACCACTATCGTCGTCTTTGGTCTGTTTGGATGCTTTGCTACATGCCGTGGAAGTCCATGGATGCTGAAACTGGTGAGCATGTCACAACACAGCACTGCTTCTTCAATTATTTTTTATAAAAATGTAAATTACACAAAGGTGTAGTCACTCTTCTTGAGGTCGCAGACAAGACTTTAATATTCACTGATTTTCATTTTAGCCTAATTCAACTTTTAAATCCCCCAAAAGGAAAAACAACCCCAAACATAGCCTGGCAGAATAAATCTGGTCCCAGTTCCTCAAGGTAGATGCTGACAAAGCAGTGGCCAGCGATTCCATTAGGCCATTTATATCCCCATGAAAAGATGCCCTGTTCCCATTTTGAACTCTATCATAGAAATCTCCTCAAGCGTGTGATGTACAGCTTCAGTGAGCAGGCACATCCTGAACATAAGCACCCTTTCACCTCCAAGTTCCCATTGGAGAAATACTTTCTGCCTCCTTGAGCCCGGTTATGCCTGGAGGCATGAGCTCGCTCTTCTCTAAACCTGCACTACCTGGCTCAGTGCTGTGGCAGTTGAGCTAGGCCAGAATCTTTCCATTCAGAGAGTTGATGCAGTGCCAACTGTTGGCTACCAGAACCAGTGTTCAAACTCTCATGGGCCAAGCAAAGCAGTGATGTTTCCCAAAGGGTAAAGGTAGACTATTAAAAGGCCATTACTGTGATTTTTAACTCATTGTTAGACCAGTTGTATCATCCTCAATCTCTCTCTCTATTTTCTTTTCTTTCTTTCTTTCTTTTTTTTTTTTTTTTTTGAGTCGGGGTCTCACTCTGTTGTCCAAGCTGGAGTGCAGTGGCATGATCACTGCTCACCACAGCCTTGACCTCCTGGGCTCAGGTGATCCTTCTGCCTCAACTTCCCAAGTAACTGGGACTATAGGCACATGCCACCATGCCCAGCTAAGTTTTTGTTTGTTTGTAGAGATGAAGTCTCACTATGTTGCTGAGGCTGGTCTCAAACTCCTGGGCTCAAGCCTCTTGCCTCAGCCTCATAAAGTGCTGGGATTACAGGCATGAGCCACCGCACCCAGTCCAGTTGTCTCATTCTTTATTCACTGTCTATGTTCTTCATGGATGAGAATTAATGTTAAAAAAAATTATAGATAAAATTTAGCAAGGCCCCCTCCTAAAAAGAAAATTTTGTTTAATATGACTTATTTCAACATCCCATTCTGCGAAAGGGGAAGCAGAGATTCTATCAGGGCCATGTTGCCTGTCACCGTATGGCCCTGGGTTGTAGTAACACTCAGTACCATCTAGTGACATGTGTGGGTGTGAGGGTGATTCACTTGAAAGGAAACATCTTCTCAATTGCCACTGGACAGTCATTCTCTTTGTTGGAAACCTCGTGGAAGTGACACTTGGCCACTTTCTGTCCTATAGACCATGCAGGAGACTAACGCCTCGGCCACCACCGATGCTTCCAGGTTGGTGGAAAAGTTGTCACCTGGCACTCCATCCTCGTGCCTTGAATTCACCTTTTAGTACTTCTCATTAGCACCAGGGTTTCTTTTGGTCTGGTGCCATGGTCCTCAACAATGGATGCATATGTAAATCACCTGGTCACCTGCTTGAAAACACCTTTGCCAGGATCGCACCTTTGCCAGGGTCCCACCTCCAGTCGATTGAACTAGAACCTCTGATGGTGAGGTCCTGGCATCATATTTTCTAAAAAGCTTTTCAGAGGATTCTACCATATAGCCATTGTTAAGAGTCTCTTATTTACTAAAATGAGTAGCAAGGGGAGAATTGACATCAGAGATATTATAAAAGAAAGATCATTAAAAAGCCATCTGTCCAAACAAGAGAAGAGACCTGGTGATAAGACCGGGTGATTATGGCTTAAGTCTTCAGTGGTGAGGATGTAACCCTTTCTGGGCCTTTGTTTCTAATTATGAAAAAATAGTATTGGACTAAATCACCAAAGTTTCTCCCAGCTTAAATACTATAACTGAAGGGGGGAAGGCGAGGGGATACTTTCATGGTCTCGCTCTAAATTTGTTTTGGGAGCAGTATTGGCCCCATCGCTGAGTATAAAGTCATCAATAGGTTGTGTAAACTATGCAATAGTTATCTCTGGCCTCTTCTGAAGATAGTTTCATCCCACACTACCATTATCTTCTAATGCTTGAGTGTTCACTGGCAGGTGAGACTTTTGAGGAGTAGAAAAGATTTTTCTTGCTGCTTTTGGCTCTATTGGGGATTTTAAAAAATATATTAAATAAACTTTTTTAGATTCCACATATGTGTAAGATCATGTGCTATTTGTCTTTCTGTGCCTGACTTATTTCACTTATCATAATGTCCTCTAGGCTCATCTACGTTGTTGCAAATAACAGGATTTCATTCTTTTTATGGCTGAATAGTATTCCATTGTATATATGTACCACATTTTGAAAATACTCATTAATCTATTAAGGGACACTTAGGTTGATTCCATATCTTGGCTATTATGAATAGTGCTGCAGTAAACATGGGTGTGTAGCTATTGCTTTGACATACTGATTTCATTTCCTTTGGATATGTACCCAGCAGTAGGATCGCTGGATCACATGGTAGTTCTGTTTTTAGTTTTTAGTTATTTTATTTTTATTTTTTTGAGTTGGAGTCTCACTCTGTCACCCAGACTGGAGTGCAGTGGCACACTCCCGGCCACTGCAGCCTAGACCTACTGGGCTCAGGCGATCCTTCCAATCTCAGCCTTCCAAGTAGCTGGAAGTACAAGTATGCACTACCATGCCCAGCTAAGTTTTTGATTTATTGTAGAGACAAGATCTCGCCAATTTGCCTAGTCTGGTCTCGAACCTGTGGACTCAGGCAATCCTCTTGCCTCACCCTTCCAAAGTGCTGGGATTACTGGCTTGAGCCACCACACCCAGCCTTGTTTGTCATTTTTTTGAGGAACTTCTACACTGTTTCCCAAAATGGCTGTGCTAATTTACAGTCCCATCAACACTGTGTAAGAGTTCCCCTTTCTCCACATCCTCATAGCATTTGTTATTCTTTGTCTAGAGGCTTGAGCAGAAAGGAGAGAAGGGGAGAGGTTGACAAATGGGTGCAAAGTTACAGTTAGGAGGACTATCTGGTATTCTATTGTACACCAAGTTAACTATAGTTAACAATGTATATTTCAAATAGCTAGTGGAGCGGATTTTGGATGTACTCATGACAAAAAAATGCTAAATATTTTAGGTGATAGAGACACTAATTACCCTGATTTGACCATTATACAAAATATACATGTATCAGAACATCACAGTCTACGCCATAAATATGTGCAATAATTATGTTTCAATTAGAAACAAAATCTTAAAAATATCATTTAGTTATTTTTATGTGATAGATGTTGTACTGAGTGCATATTACATTGTATTTATTCCTCACTGCCACCATGCAGTGTAGGTTGTATTTTTGTGTTGTGTCATAGAAACTTGGGGGCTATATAGAAACTCGGCAGGTTCAGATTTGAACCCATGTATGTTTCTTTCCAAAGCCAGGACTATTTCTACTCCAATGTTTTCATTTGAAAAAAAGGTCTTACTCCTGCCACCTGTATTTAATACAAGCTCTTCCCAGTAGGCTTTTGGCCAAGGCCTTCTGTAGGTGAAGCAGCTTTTCTCTGGAAGCTCCTGGCAGCAGGAAACTTGCCAGAGACTGAAAACTGCTGATCTGGGTGATGAGGGTGGAAGTCACTTGATTAATTGTCAGTCTAGAATTTTACAGTCCTCATATAACCTCATTAATTGCAAAACAACGGAAAATATTTATGTCTATTTCAGGCTCAGAGAGGCTGCCTCTTTTTAAAGTAGCCCATAACAAGATGAGAACTCAAACCCAGGAGTACTTCTGACTACAAAGACAAATGTCCTTTCTTCCACCCTCACCCGACAGTTATTTTCCCATAAGTCTTTTTAGTGGAGCCTAGGCCTCGTGCACAATTCTTCCCAGAGTAAAGTGTGCTTCTAATTTCATTTTTTTAAAAATGTATTTAAAGATGTGGTATACAATTCAGGATTAGGTATACAAATGGTTATTATACAGGTAAAGTTTGGGCCTCACTTTGGTCCCCATTTCACCTAATTTGAGATCAGGTACCCGTAATGATGAAGTGTGCCCCCCACCCAAGCCCCGGCAGTTTCCCACTACTGCCAATTCCTTTCTTATAGTATTATTATAACTGTTCAGGGTCCGCTTATGAGTGAGAACATGTGGTACTCAGTTCTTTGTTTCTGTGATAGATCACTCAGTATTATAGACTCTAAGTGCATTTGTAGAAGCTGAGAGAGAGAAGTCAGGTATGTGGGGCATTTTCATAACTGCATGTTTAACATTTTAGTGGCTGTGCTTTGTAGATATTTTGTTAATATTTACAAAAAATGATATTTTAAGCTAATATTTCCTTTTTCAATATATATGCCCTTAGGTAAGAAAGATAATTTACAATTCTGTGTGTGCATATATAAACTTTACAAGGCATATGTACACTTTACAGGTAAGTCATGTGGCCATGTACAGTCTATCCAAATTCTACAGTATCATTTAGGGTCATTGTGAAGGTTCAGAACCATTGTATTTCATTTTGAGATGAGAAGAAACAGATTGTATGACATGTACCTTGTAGGTAAGGAATCGATTCTCCTTCCTTTTATCTGCTTTCAAAGTCAATCTTAACGTCTCATAAGTATCACTTAATATCCCTGAATGTAGACATGCAAGCACACACACAATCAACTTGGGAAGCACAGCCACCTTGAGAAGCACTGAAGGTGTTAGATGCTTGCAAATGTCGTGAGCAGTGTAGCATACTTTGTTTTTGAAAGACTATATACTTCATGCAGCGTCCAGAGCAAGAGAGGCAAGGAGCCCCACAGGAAGCTGCCGAGGCTACAGTGTCTAGGGATGACCACCATACTGAAAAGGAACATCCTCTTGTGCACTTTTTGTTCTTCAGATCCCGTTAGGAGGGCTACAATTCAAAGGAAGGAGTTTTGTAGCTGTTTCATCTGAGATATGCTTAAGAAAACTGGAGGAGTTTGCCCGAATGAAGAGAAGCAGCAGGTTTACATCCTGGCTGTGTTCACACACATGAAAGGCTAGCATAGAGAAGAAGGGTTGGTCTGGATATTCTATCTCCTGAAAGGAGAACCAATATCAGTTACAAATTCCAAGTAGGCAGATTCGTAGCCAAGGGAAAGAAAGTCTCTCCAACAGTTGGAATAGTTTCAAACCTGAACAGGCTGCAAGGGACTGGGGCTTGCAGATGCTAGATGACCATCTTGAGGAAGGTGATAAGAAGGACCCCCAGACAGGGAAGAACTGTGCCCTGTGACCTCCAGATTAGTTTTCTAATATTACAAATCTTGGATACCTTAGTTGTGAAAGGCTCTTCCGGGTTTCTCCTGGTTGAGCCAAGCTGACAGGCACTAGGCTAGTCCCTCAATGAGCTTTCCTCATCCTGTGTACTCCAGAGTGCTTATGCATATTAAACAGACACATTCCTATTTTAATGCTCATATGGGTAAATCTGGAGAAGGTTTTTAAAACTCTTTTAAACTTTTGCCTAGGGTGTGTGGGAACTTTTCTAATTCCCTATGACTGGAAGTAACCTACCTTAAACACTCTTCTTAATCCTGATGTATCTGACTTTGTCCTTGTCTGCTTGATTTTCAGTATGCCATGTTTCTGTCCCTGGTGTTCCTGGCTGAACTGGTAGCTGGCATTTCAGGGTTTGTGTTTCGTCATGAGGTGAGTATGCACAAAGTAGAGAACTCAGTTAAAGTGTCTTCAGGAGGAAGATTTTTGAAACTTGTTGAAATGTGGAAAGGGTACATACAGCCTAGCTGGTTTCTTTCATGGTATTGCTATTTTCTAAATGTCCATGTAATATGACCTAGAATTTCAATGAAATTCTAAATGCAGTAATTTCATCAAACTAGAATTTTTATTTCTCTATGTACCTATTGCATAAAATGATTCTCTACCCTGTTTTAAAGCAGTAACCTTCTATATAAATTAAATACTTCTTTAAAAATAGCTGCCTCTAGCTGGGCACGATGGTATGTGCCTGTGATCCCAGCACTTTGGGAGGCCAAGGTGGGAGGATCACTTGAGGTCAGGATTTCGAGACAGCCTAGGCAACACAGCGAGCCCCATCTTTACAGAAGATGTTTAAAAAATTAGCCAGGTATGGTGGGACATGTCTGTAGTCCCAACTGCTAGGAAAGCTGAGGTGTGAGGATCACTTGAGCCCAGGAGTTCAAGGCTGCAGTGAGCCATGATTGCACCCTTGTATTCTAGCCTGGGCAACAGAGCAAGACCCTGTCTCTAAAAAAATAGAAATAAAAATAAAAATAGCTGCTTTAAAAAACACAATGCATATCTGTATAATAGATTTCTAAGACTGCAAAAGCAAGCCAAACTAATTGTCTTGCTGCCTCAAAAATTCATTATTATATTTCTCTAAGTAGCAGTAAAGCCAGAATTAGATGCACACATGTTAGAAAGGGAAAATAAAATATAGGTTAAAAAAAAAAAAACACTGAGGTAGAGTATTACTGTGGATCTTTGTCTGGCATCATCTGTCCCCAGGCCTTGCTTTTGTGCTTGGCCAAGTTCAGTTCCCAGTGAGCTTGCCTCATGTGCTTTCTGCTCCCTTCCCTATTGCCTTGGTTTTTCCACTTAGCAGAGGTGGGAACACCAGGTGCCAAAGCTGGCTTCCAGAACCCATTTTATATGGGAGCTGCATCTGGAATGAGACCCCATTCTTATTCTCCAGTGAAGTTAGGCTAGAAGTCACAGCCTTGACAGCCCTGGTAGGTGTTCTAGATGCATGTGCGAATACCAGAAAAGGCTGGCTCGCTCCTACCTGAACCCTTGCATGCTTTTCTCTTGTGTGCTGCTGTGACTGTGCTTCATAGGGGTGGTCTTTTTCTCAATGGTTCCTGCTGTCTAGAGCCTGAAAATCCTCGTCTATCTAATCGCTTTTCATCTGAAACACTTAGCAGTGTCATGGGTGGGCATTGCAATGCCACTCTTTGACCACCAGTGCTGGTCTTGAGTTTGGCTCAACAGTAAAACTCACGTGATGACAGTAGGGTCACACTTAGCCCGTCTACTCAGAAAAATATGGTAAAGAAAGCACAGCTTGCCTGCAGGGCAGCAGCGGCCATGCTTTTCTTCAGCACAAGTGATTCAGTGAAATAAGATGACACAGCTGAGTGTGGTAGTCACCTTGGCATAGGTACTCCATATAACTAGTGTCTCTATTTTTTGTAACTGTACATGAGCATAGTTGACAGTATTTCAACAAGAAATATGCCTAATTAGGAGAGTCACCATGCCTCGCTCTAAGTTTTTCACCAGGTAATTACTGTCATTGGTTGTTCTCTCAACCTGGACCATTTCACCAGTTGGGGTCAGTTTTACCATAAGCCGGGTTGCCTGATAACACACTGAGACTCTACCTTCAAGGGGAACAGAGCTTGAAAGTTACCCCAAAGTCAAATGTGTTCACAGAGAAGGAGAAAATGTTTTGCTAACCCTTTATTAACAAAAAAGTTCTTGTTCGTTAGCCTCTTTTATTGACCTCCATAAAGACAGGTAAGTGACTATTGGTTTTTCCCACTCCTGCATGGTAGAATAGGGATCAATGTTTGGCCAAAAAAAAAAAAAAAATCAGTCTCCTTGTCCCCCCCACCTGGTAGTCTGTCCTTTCTCCTGTGTAGGTACAAAGAATGTTATAGAAAGAAAGGTGGACATTAATCAATTTTTTAAAAAATGAGAAAATTCATGCCTGAAGTTTGACAGTTAACAATCATAGCCCTTTCAGAAATGGGCTGGCCACTTCAGTGAATCATGTAATAGGTCAGGATTTCTCTGAACTGAGGCTGAGGGGAAAAATTTTTTTTTTAATTCTTGAGCTCACAAATGCCTTGGTTAATTTTCTGAGCTCTTTTGGTTCAGAAAATGGGGCATTCCCTCCCTCACCTACATTTATTCACAGACCTTCAGAAGAGGCTATGTTGGAGTAGAAGTTGGTATGAATCTGAATCAGTTTGGGCTGTAGTAGACTGCAACCACATTCTTCCTTGTCTTCCATAGATCAAGGACACCTTCCTGAGGACTTACACGGATGCCATGCAGAATTACAACGGCAATGATGAGAGGAGCCGGGCAGTGGACCATGTGCAGCGCAGTGTAAGTTCCAGAAAAAGAGATCGGGATGGAACCTGGCTGCGAGGTCTGTGCTTAGACTTGCGGGCTGTCAGTAGGTTGGGCCAGTAGCGTTTGCTATTGATTCCTGTTCTCCAACTCCTGGTCCAGTTCCATTGCTAAGAGTTGATACCCAGTCCTTGTACAGACTCTAGTTATTCAGGTAAATAGTGCCATGGAGGACAATTCCTTCGAGTGAGCCTTGCATCAGTAAAAGCTGCAAGTGTAACAAGGACAACTCATTTGCTCTTAAGAGCTGAACCCTTAGAAATGCATCCGGTAGTGAATGTATGATAGCCCTGCTTAGAGTTGGCTCCAAAGCCTGGCTTTCTGAAATCAATGTCTTCAGGCTGGGCAGAGAGCTCAGGCAAGCTGCATTCACTGGCTAAGGCAGTGGAGTAGGATTGAAGAGTGGACCTAGAAGAGATTGAGGATCTGTCAGATATGTGAATGGCATGGGCTGCCTGGTGATTTGCTAAGGATATGAGAGAAATAGAAGAGTATTTTCCTGGCTGGAGGCATTTTGGGTGGCAAGTGCTGGCTCTCAAGCCTGACTGCTCACCGGGATCACCTATGGAGGTTTTTGCCTTAGATTTTCTTGTTTTGTTTTTGTTTATTTCAGAAGCAGTATTTTTTTGTAACTTATTTTCATCTAATTTTCAACTTGTATAGAAAAGTCTTGGGAGTACCATAAGGAATTATATACTCAGATTCATCAATTATTTTTGGCCCATTTGCTTTAATAATCTCTGTATCAGGTGTTGGCAAACTTTTCTGTAAAGGGTCAAAGGGTAAATATTTTAGCTTTTTGAGGGTCATCCACTCTGTCACAACTACCGAACTCTGTTTCTGTAGCCCAAAAGCCACCACAGATAGGATGTAAATGATAGATGTGGCTATGTCCCAATTTAAAACTTTATTTACAAGAAAAGTCAGCTGATGGGCTATAGTTTATTAACACCAGCACACATGCTCGCACTCGCGCTCGCTCCTATGTGTATCTTGAAAAAAAAATGTACTTACATATTAGTATACATCCCAGTGGACAGTCTTTTAAAACCGTATTTGCCTCTGCTCCCCAATCAACAATCTTGATTTAGGGGATGTATACATCTTTATCTTTAACAGTACACAACTCACACAGGTGACTCTTCTCTGCCAGGACAGAGAAGCACTGCTTTGCTAATTGTTAGTGGAGGTCCAGTTCATCTTTACTTACCAAAGCTGTGCATGTCGTCTTAGGGATTTGACCCATGTTTCTCTTGTAAAAGTTGGAAGGCAGTGATTGAGGAGACCACAGTGTCTTTGATCTGCCACGCTTTGATTCTTTTCCTTTCCCTGTTAATAGCTGAGCTGCTGTGGCGTGCAGAACTACACCAACTGGAGCACCAGCCCCTACTTCGTGGAACATGGCATCCCCCCCAGCTGCTGCATGAATGAAACTGATTGCAATCTCCAGGATCTACACAATCTGACCGTGGCCGCCACCAAAGTTAACCAGAAGGTACCTGCTTTCTCCCAATCCTGATGAAACCAGTGGTGAATGTTTAGGAAGGCTTTTTCTGTTTCTGTGAAATTATGACAAATAGGTTAGAAATGGTGGTCCAGGAAATAGTCAGGAATCTTCCTTTATGGTCCTTGATTACCTGGGGGGGCACTTGAGGCTGCTTACTTCTAAAAGAGAAAGCTGTAACTCAGACCAGCTTGCATTTCTCTCCCACAACAAGAATCTACCAGGCGCTGTTAGGAAGATTTAGCAAGTGGTTCCTGTTAACCCTGATGCTTATGTCAGACAGTGAATGTTGGCTTTCTTCTTTCTGGGTGTCTTTCTTCTGCTTAATATACCATCTAAACATGAAATTATTCGCAGCTGGGTGCCAGTCTTCGGCAGGAAGAGGGGAGTAGAGTTGACAGACAGCATCTGCTTCTGCTAGGAGGGTGGCCTTTATTTTAGGGAGTTCACTGCCATAGGAAAAGAAATCAGCAACTCCAATTCAGTTCACTGTCAACATCCTGACTCTCAAATAAATTAGAGAGAAAAAAAAAAAGATGGCTAAAATTTTTTTGAAAGTTAGTGCATAGTGGTAATGAGAGAAATGACGTTTTAGTAGTTAGAGGAAAGGGAAATCAATTCTTGATGAAAACATGATAACAGCTGCATGGGAAGGCTATCTACATTCTTAAATGTTTAGAGAGATGCTGTATATAAAATATGTTTTTGATAAAACAAAAGGGAAGGAAAAAACTTACTATTAAGTTTACCTGTGATTTTCAGTCATGGGGTAAATTTTCTTTTCTTACTAAGATAAAATTCTATTCTTCTAATGTCTTCATTCTCTGTGATCTCGGCCAGCTATTGAATAATTCAATATTAAGCTATTGAATAGAGGGAGAAAATAGCCATCCTCTCAAGATTAAAATGTTGAGGTATTTCTGTATTTTACCCTTTTTGGTACCAAATAATGTTATTTGTAGCATTAATGCAGCAAGGCATCGTTGCCACTTTGGAAGCTCATTTTTGTCATTCTGGGCTTATTTCTTTGTAATCAGTGTGGTTCAGTAAGATTCAATACTGACAGCTGCTTTTCTTAAGAGGACATCAGTTAAGGGGACATCAGTTCCTACTGGAATTTTTATGAACCCAAACTCTGAGGCCCCTTTCATCTCTCATTAAGATGACTGTGGCTTCTTCATGGACATCCCCACAGAGTACCCATGTGTGTCATTATGCCGCCATTTTTTGAAGTGCCAAGCATACCTAGCACATGGTAGATGCTCCAGTTTATGGAAGACAAGAAGTACATATGGCAGTGAGTTGCCTGGCATTACTGAACCTTGGAAGGTCATTTCTAAAAGGCAGTACCCATCAACTTTCGGTAAAAGTCTTTTTTTCCCACTCAACCCTCCTCTTCTTTTGTAAAAGTTGAGGATCCGGAAGTCAGTAGCACAGGATCTGGAGTAAGACTCCAGCTTAAATTTTGATTCAGCACTTGCTCTTTATGTGATCTTGATCAAGTTTCTTAACCTTTCTCAGTCTTGCTTTTCCTATTTATAAATTGGAGATAATAGCTTCTGCCCCTTAGGCTTAATTTGAAGATTGAATGAGATAAAGTATCTAAAGCATACTGCCTCATATAGATCAAAGATTCAGTAAATGTTAACTGTAAATGATGATGGTGAAACTTGTCTTCTACCATATCACAGGATTTTTTTTATTAAAAATGATGCAGCAGGTTTTTGTAGAGAAGACCTTGGTTAATATCTAAAAACAAGTTTGGAGGCATAGCCTGTAGTAGTACATCAATAATCCTCACAATTATTTCCAGAAAGAAAAATAGGATAGCATTATTTTTTTCATTTCATTGATAACCTACACATTGGCCTCGCTCCGTGCCTCCCCACTACAATCCAATTTTATATTTTTCTAGGCACCTCAAATACTTGGAAGAGGTGCTTAACTTCTCTTCCACTTCCCTTATACTCCCTAACCTGGCTTCTTGAGAGGAGAAAAAGTGAATGGAACCTGATATTTGTCTACTGAGTTTCATTAGACATTCTCATTTAATGCCCACCTGAACCTCTAAGACAAATTACTTCTTCTGACTCTGAGTCTCGGACACCTAATCTATAAAAGGTGAGAGATGGGGATGGGGTAATAGTAGATGCTATAAATATTGTCACCCTTCCCACCCCCTGTGACTCCTTCCCCCAAGTGGCTTGACTACTGCTACATTCTAGTTATTTGGAATCCGATGATCTAGAATAAATGGATCATCCCTATAGATCCTTTGGTGTCTTGAACACTACACTCTGGTAGCACAGAAAGATGATTGTTGGCTCTTACCTGGCAGTCTGAGGAACCTACCTTGTGAAGATGGGAGAGAGCAGGAGAGAAGTGTGAGCAGTTAAATAGGATAGTTATTGTTTATATTTTGGGACAGGTTTGATCTTGGTTTTACTAGCAGGATGATGAAATGTCTGCAGGTTCAGTTGGCTAATAGCACTGGCAAAGCCCCTACTTCATAGGCATTCTTTGACAGTTTGTAAGAGTAAGGAGAGCTATTCTGGTTGGCAGCTACAGAATACCTCTTCCCAGAACCTGTCTCAGACTAGCCTTCTACTCTTAATAGTTAGAGTCTGCCATGTACAGATGTTTTCCATTGGTGACTATGTTGATTTAGACATGCTGAGAGGGTGAGCAAATTAACTGTTCTGTTTCTGAGTGTTTCCTAGGAGACTTTCCAGGTCTGTGTAGATTTATCTCACACCTGACAACCAGACTTTCATATTAGGAAATTGAGAAAGATTGTTGTGGGTAGATAAGATCATGGTTTAGTGGAGAACTTAAGGTTGAATGCAAACATGGCCTGTGATGGTTGTATCAAAGCAGATCTTGTAGTATACAGATCTATGCTGAGACCTGGAAAACTGGCTTTTGGGTCCACGTGGTGAATAATTGAGAAAAGTCCAGAGCTAGAAAACAGTTCAACATTGGCCTTGTATTGTTTAGATAACAGCAAAAAGGCTAAGTCACTTTCATCTTCTCATTTTAAGTAATTCTATTACTAATAGAATTCATTAACTTGCATTCTTATTTGTGGTAAGAAATAGTGAATAAACTTTTCTCATAAAGAGAGCTTCTCAAACTTTAATGGACATGTGAAGCATCTGGAGATCTGGTTAAAATTTATTAAAAATGTGTTAAAAAGGAAAAATGTGGCAGATTCTGATTTAGTAGGCATCTGATTCTGCATTTCTAAGAAGCTCCCGGGTGATGTGATGCTGCTCATTGAAGAACCACACATTTAGGAGCTAGGTTTAAAGAGAGCTATTTGCCACAGTTATACTAATGTCAGGTAGTTATTTCTTTTTTCTGGTTTCTCCTACTGGTCAGGATGGCCTTATCAAAAATAATGTGGCCAACTCTAAAATGGAGTAGAAATCATACTTTAGAAAAATACATTCAGATTAGATGTAGAATTAAAGAGCACAGAAAAAACAAATCTATGCCAAACTATCTTGCAGAGTGAAAAAATAGCCCACCTTGCTTTTGTCTGGGTTGTATTATCAGGTTTCTGTTTTCATATTTTGAGCTAACCTAACACTAATGTTGATCTGAACTTCATTCTTCTGCCCCATCTTCACTTTGGGGAGAAGATACAGTAATGATGGCCAGCCCAGTTAACCACTATCTTAGCTGCTACCATTTGGGAAAGTGTTAGAAAATCACCTCTCTTCTACCTTTATCTTCTTCCTAACCCCAACTTCTCTTCCTTCTACTACCATTTGAAATACTGTGTGGTATATAGTTTCACTAGTAAAAAGTGAAATTAACAAGTTTTTACTATAGAGAATAAAACTCCCCATAAGCAATAATGTATTTTCTTTCTCACCCCCACCCTGGCTTTCAAATTTGCATCAGATATCTAAGGAGTATAGTTTGTCAATTGCAGTGAAAACGTGTTAAAGCACTACTGCTAAATTAATGCACCTTTCCCCCTGCAAACAGATTATGAATGTGTGAAAACATTACTAATTAGAAAAGACAGCATTGACAAAATTTTCACAAGCTATAAGAAATGTTAAACTGTTAAGTTTTGAATTTAAAAATGGGAGACATGGTGGGGGTTTTTGTTGTTGTTTTTCAGATGTTATTACAATTTAGTGTGCCTTACTTGATAAACAAGAATCACCTTTACCTGTTGATTGAATTAATGTCTTTATTTTTCAAAGACTTTATGCATTTGAGTCAAAGCCGTTTTCCAGAAAACTGAAAAAATACTATGTCCTTTTAGCTGAATAAATCAGTTCATAACTCTAGATTGATTTGGCCAGTTCCAAATAAATATGCTTTTAAATACTCTCTTAAAAAAGATGACACTAGTCCGGGCACAGTGACTCATGCTTGTAATTCCAGCACTTTGGAAGGCCAAGGCAAGAGGCTTGCCTGAGCCCGGGGTTTAAGATGAGTCTGGACAACTTGGCGAGACTCCGTCTGTACAATAAATCAAAAAATTAGGCAGGCATGGTAGTGGGTGCCTGTGTTTCCAGCTACGTGGAAGGCTTTCCTAAGCCCAAAGGGTCAAAGCTGTGGGGGCCCTTGAGCATGCTACTGCACTCCAGCCTGAGAGACAAAGTAAGACTGTGACTCAACAAACAAAACAAAACAGGGCAACCCTTTTGGGTCTCTTCCCAGTGTGGGAGCTTTTCTGTCCTCTCAATAAATCCTGCTTTCAAATAAAAAAGGATGACACGAGAACTCAGGTTTTCCCTATTTTAAAAAAATTCTTAATGGTCTCCTTAGGAAGAACCCTAAAACTCAATAAATTTGGCAGATTTTCAAACACCTTCCTCCAAGCTAGATTATTTCCATTTGTTTCCTCAAGATTTTGTCATTCAGTCTTCAAAATGCTAGTAACCATGTTTATGAAGCTGAGGTTTCCTGTTCAAGAATATGGAATGTCTTTTTATCTCTTCGAGTCTACTTCTTTTTCTCTACAGTGTTTGCTTCATAGATATCACAGATTCCTTGCTAAATTTAATCCTGCTATGGAAACATTTGTGAATAAAATTATATGTCTGGGATTGACTTTAAAGTAATACAACCAGTGAGTGGATTGCCTGAGCCCGCGGGTTTGAGACCCGCCTGGGCAGCGAGACCTCATCTCTACAATAAATCAAAAAATCAGCCGGGCGTGGTAGCACATGCCTGTAATTCCGGCTACTTGGAAGGCGGAGGCGGAAGGATCGCCGGAGCCCAGCAGGTCGAGGCTGCAGTGGGCGGAAGCGGCCACTGCACTCCAGTCTGGGCGACAGAGTGAGACCCCAACTCAAAAAAACAAAACAAAAAAATAAAAATAAAGTCATACAACCAGGGGATAGAAGTCGAGGAGGTTCAGATGAAACAATATTGACCATGCGTAAATCTGTGGTGTTAGGGGAAGGGTCTTATGGGGTTCATTCTACTGTTCTTTATACTTTTTTTGTATGTTCGAAGCTTTTTTTATTTTTTAATGCTTGAAAAGAAAGCTAATAGATTCCTAGGGTAAGTTGCAATTGCCTTTGCTGAATTAAGGTTGGAGTGAGTGTATATGGGAGTGTTTAAATGCACTTAGCCCAGCTTGGCCTGAGTTAAAAACATGTCTCCAATACTGTCTCTCTGTTTCCAGGGTTGTTATGATCTGGTGACCAGTTTCATGGAGACTAACATGGGAATCATCGCTGGAGTGGCGTTTGGAATCGCATTCTCCCAGGTAGCCTACAAAAAGAGCCTGGTCTATCCTTTCGCCAGCCTCCCTCCCTCCCTGGCCTCCAGATTCTCCGTCTGCCTCCCTGTGCCTCTGGAAAGGCTGATAGATGGGGTCAGAGCTCTTTGCTGGTTAGTCCTCAGGTGATCTGTTTATTGATTTTCCTTTTTCAACTTAAATGAAGTTTTGTCATCAAGGGAATATCGGTTACAGTTCAACTAATGACTAGCTCCAGACAAACAACTGGCTTCTTCTGTAGGTCAAATGGAGGTTAACTGAATAACGTGCTCACATAATTGGAGCATAAACAACTCAAAACATCAAATGGCTGATCTGGATTTGGGGGAGAATTTTTTTCCTGATTGACCTGTCCCTTTTTTTTGTTCTCTCTTAGTTCCCACGAATTATGCGTGAGATCTTTCCCCTTAAAGAAAACTTAAATTTAGCAAACTTCATGTTGTGATCATTATTTTAATCTGTAGGTTGGAAAATTTTTTAAAGAGGATACCAAATTTTTGTGTTTACATTTTATAACCCTTAACCTCTACTCACTTTTTAAAACAATGAGAAAAATAATTATGCCAATTAAGTTAGCCACACATACTCAAGGATAGAGCAAGATTAAACTAAATCTAAAATTTAACTATTGTCTACCAGGCAGGGTATGGTCCCACAGACTTCTGATCTCCTAGCCAAATGACATATCTTTGCTGTAATGTTGCTATGGGTGGAAGGATCGACATGTATACTTAGCAGCCAAATGCAAATTTGATTTATGTTTAACTCAGAATTTGTTCAAACCAACAGATTGTTTTTCAGACAAAGCCTGATTAATATTGTCTCAGCAATGTTTCCACAGCTTTAATTTCTATATAGGCTATCTCAGACTCTAATTACTCCCCCCCCTCCCCCCCCACACCCATTTGTACCTCTGGCCCTTCTGCTTAGCAATGCAGATGAACTTTAATTGTATTCATTTGTTCCTAAAACTTTCAATTGAAATATAGAATGTATAGGAAAGTGCATTAATTATAAATGTACAGCTTAATAAGTTACCACAAAATGAATATAGCTATACAATCCTTACTTAGATCAAGGAATAGAACCTTAGCCTGATAATTTTTGTTTATTTATTTTAAAGATGTGGGTTATAAGTCAGGATTGGGTACATAAGTATTCTAGATACAGGTAATGGTTTGTTTTTGCACGTAGAGAGCCTTAGAGAGGTAGAAAAGCTTTTCTTCCTAAGCAGTTACAAAATCCTGTGTGACATATCATCTCACAAAAGCATGTAAGCTCAGCCAACATGTTTCTTGTTGCAATTTCAAAATTCTCTTACTGTGCTTCAATTTTTTTTGCAGTTTATGAAATGAATTAAGCCCTCAATATGCCAGTACACAGACAAACCAAAGTGGGGTCACAAATAATGCAAATTAACTCAGTCTCCAGAAATATTTCAAAAGCAGTTGCTGCCCTGAATTTTTTTCCAATTGCTGTATTTCAATAATAATACTTAGTAACAGGCCAGACACGGTGGCTCACACCTGTAGTTCCAGTATTTTGGGAGGCCAAGGCAGGAGGATTGCTTGAGCCTAGGCATTCAAGACCAGCCTGGGCAACATAGCGATACCTCGTCTCTACAAAAAAAAGTTTAAAAAATAGCCAGATGTGGTGGCATGTGCCTGTAGTCCCAGCTACTTGGGAGGCTGAGGCAGGTAGATCACTTGAGCCCAACAATTTTAGGCTGTGGTGAGCCGTGGTGGTGCTACTGCACTCTAGCCTGGGCGACAGAGTGAGATCCTGACTCCAAACAAACAAACAAAAACTCCTCGGTAACATCTCTGTAATGGCCGAGGAACATTTTAGAGGGTTCCAAACCTGGCCACTGATGCAAATGTGCAGGATGCCCTTGACACCTCGAACATACTCTTTGCTAGCACATATATGTAAAGCATCAGACCATTAACACCAAAAGGGCTGGTTTATGTTTGGCATTTGAGGGGGACTGTCCCCTTGGAGGAAAAAATATTGCTGAAGTCTCCCCTAATAGCTATCATAGAACCATAAAAAGACATTATACTGATACTGTATGGAAGGAAAGGTAGCCCCAAACAGCCTGAAATCTCATGGATGAGACATCATCTGAGAATATTCCCATAAGTGTGTGTGTGGCAGGAGTAGGATCCTGTTTTCATTAATAAGATGAATCAAGTCAGATGAATTCTTCTTCAAGTAATGAAGGATCTGATTAATACCTCCCTTCATCCCTGTGAAGAAATGTGTGCTTAGACAAATAGTTATCTGATGCACATTAATTTCTCTGTGCTACCATAAAGAAATCCCTGACTTGAGGATTGAGGATTTGCTATGTGGCCCTTAGGGCAGTGAGAGGGAAGCTTTGGCCCCAAGGAACCCCAAATCAGAAACTCTGCAGTGAGTTTAGGTCTCCTCAAGGTACCACATAATTGTTCAGATGAAAAAAACAAAATGCAAAGCCCAGTGGCATCACAAAGCCAGTACCACCCACCCAAGTGGCCAGGCACAGTGACAGCTTGAAGTAGGGAGAGGAATGGTTATGTCTGGCTCTTATCAGCCAGCTGCATTAGGAACTGCAGCTGCTTATGGTGCCAGTAGCCTCAGGGTTTCTGGAAGCTGAAGTTGGCTTTCAGATGCCAGTAGATCCAGGGCCTCCCTGGGACGATGGTAGCCACTTACCAGCCTGTTCAGAAAGAACCCATCTCTACTGATCCTGGTCAATGGCCCAGAACCAAAGCTATATATGTTCAGAATTTTAAAGTCAATATCACAGCAAAACTTAGCAAATATCAGCTGATATTGATGAACCATTTGTGTTGACCTATGCCTTGGCCTTCCTAAGGCAGGTTCTGCTGAGTAGAAGCCAAGGTAGTTAGGAAAGAACAGAACTTTCTCTCTCTTTCTTCCTCTTTCTTTCCCTCGGCTGCCTTCTACCTTCTTCTTGCCTTTTTCCTTGCCTATTCTTGTGACCTCTGGGCTATGGTTGTAAGAAACTGGCCGTGAACTCTATTGTCTCAGAGATTAAAGGTGGTACAAAGTACCAGGAAAACTAAGCTGACTCTAGCCTTTTAATGGACTATGCAATAACTTTATCCCCTGTTAGCTAACTTAAAGCCCTTGAGTTCTGTTTGTGGACAGCAGGGCTATGTCATGCATTTAATGTTTTTCTCCACAAACTTCCGTTGTCTTTGCCCTCTCAAGGAAAAGCTATTTATCTGGACTTGACGGGCAGGTCCAGCTGTGTAGAAATTTATAACAGGAGGTTGTATGTGTTTCAGTAGGGTATCTCTTCCCTGCATCTTTGGCAACTACTCTTTCACTCAAGGACTTGGGAAGAGAGAGAGAGAAAGAGTGTGCAAGCATGCACATATACACGTATCACTCCTATGCTACCCCCAAAATGGACTGGAAGCCAAGAACCATGGGAGGTCTGGGCATGGACACTTATGTTGTTCAATTTGTGACACTGTGTGTGTGCACATGCATGTATGTGTATGTGGGGGGGGTTGGATGACCTCTGGGCTTCTGTACTTAGCACTTAAGTGTCCGAGGTAAACAGACCCAGAGCTTTGCTAGACTTGGAACCTGTTAGGCTGGATTAATCCCCCAACCCATGGAATGTTATAGTCCTAAGTGGAGTCAGTAGAACTGTTTTTCAGAAGAAGAGAGTTGAGTGGCTTGCTTGAGGTATAGGCAGCTACTGTAGATCCAGGATTATAATTCTGGTCACCTGCTCTGCTATATTAACTGTCAAGGCCTGAGATCACTCTTGTTTGTGCTTCTGGTAGCACCTGAAGGGGATTCATTTTATGCTTTTATAACAAAAAGATTTGAGTTTGTGAAATTAGAAGGGCAAACGTACTTATCAAAAAATATAGATTCGACTCCAACCATCCATTTTCTGACCCTCACCCCCTGTCTGGCCTTCCCCAGGGTCCAGAGGCTGCTGGAATGATTTATTATGTGCCAGTAATTTTGGGGAGGGGTGCCTTGAGGAGACCCGCTTACCTTTTCTATGTAGAGGGCAGAACAGAGCTGGGGCTAGTTTTTGTTAGGGGAAGAAGGTGCAACCTTAAGCTCTGTGTGAATTACCTGTGTGGTTTGAAGGAGATTCTTTAACAACCCCTAAACCTTATCTGGAAAACTGGGATTGTAATAATGCACAGAGTTGTGGTAGAGATTCAATACAATCAACCCTCTGTGCTCATAGTTTCTGCATCCATAGATTCAATCAACCCTAGATTGAAAATATTTGAAAAAAATTAACAGTACAATAAAAAATTTAAAAGACAATACAGTATAACAACTATTTACTTAGCATTGACATTGTATTAGGTATTGTAAGCAATCTAGAAATGATTGAACATAGATGTGAGGGTGTACATAGGTTATATGCAAATGTACTATTTTATATCGGGGACTTGAGCATTCGAGGATTTTGGTCCTGGAACCATTCCCCTACAAACACCAAGAGATGACTGTAATATGTTATACCTCAACATGTAATATGCCTCTGATATTTATTTGATTTTTGGCTGGAATCTGGTTTTTTACATTATCAAATGTGTTCTGTTGTTTGTTGATCCTGGAAAACGGAAGTTCTAATAAAAAGGGACAAGTTATAAGTTTCAAAGTCCTTGCACTTATGAGATTTTAGTTTCTCATTTGGAAGAATATTCTGGAGGTTACAGCTGTGGTATCTTCAGCCACTTGGCAGTAAATGTATTATACTATATGTTTTGTGGCACAAAATGATGTTGCCAGATCTCTGGTAGGAGACAGGGCAAGTCTAATAAGGTGATGATTTTTCCTTACTTGACAGAGGTTGTAGTTTGCATATTTCACAGCACAATTTTAATTTTAAAAAGGAAGATAAGAATCGGGGACTAGAACTTGCAGATGTGGGTTAAGAGCCAGGAGAATGGAGTTCAGACGTTGTCCTGAGTAACAATGGTACAGGTGTTTCACTTGTAAGATAAGGGTGACTGGGTGAACTGGGTGAGCTGTCCTCTTTCTGGAGGGCTTGTTAAGACATCAGTTGCTACACCCTGCCCCCCAGAGTATCTGATGCATCAGGTTTAGAGTAAGGTCTGAGAATGTACATCTCTAACAAGGTCCCAGGTGATTCTGATGCTGTTGGTCCTGGAGCCACACTTGGAAATGACACCAAACTATATCTCTAAAGGTCATTCCTACCTCTGATCCAATAAAATATGCCTGATGGTTTAAGGAGAAGGACTACACTGGCCAAGAGAAAGCAGCTTCTAGACTCAAGTACACAATTAGACTTCTGTCCAAAGAATGCTGATCCTCTGAATTCATGAGTAGGAATTTTGATTTCTAATAAACAGAGAAAGATGTGCTTAAGGGTGTCTTGATAGTTCCCAACAATTTTTTATTAGATTCACCTGTGCCACTAGTTAGACCAGGGTACAAAGACAGGTGAAAGACTGGAGGTAGAGGTTATCGATACTGTTATTCTGAGGCCCCTGAAAAAAATAGGAGGTAGGCCCTGGGGATAGATGAGCTCACTTGGGCTTAAGACACCTATATGGCTGAGGGAGAATGTAAAGCCCCACTTTCCCCTTTTCCCTTTTACCTTTCACAAGTCATGACTTTCTTACCTCACTGGCAAATGTACCTAGTCAAGAATAGCATCTCTATTCTTGCCTCAGGGAAAGAACTATCCTTCTGTCAGCCAGGTATGACTGGAGCATCATAGTATGCTGAGAAATCTTCCAAATGCATGTATTATGGCTTTGAATTAAACTTTGGCCTTTTTAGTGAATCCATCACTAATTCTATGTTTCTTTTTTTTTTCATTATTCTCATAAACAAATGTTAATACTACGTAAAGTGTCAGAAGTTGTTCTTAAATGGCCAGAGTGAACTATAACTGGGACCTTATGGCCAGTTTGAGAACCTCCAGTTGGCCATGCAGTTATACTCTCCACAGCTTAGAGCCTGCAATTGAAATCAGGTTTGATCTTTTGCTCTAGCACCCTTTCCCCAATTACATACAGAAACTCTTGGTCGTTAAAAAGCTACATCTAGGGATATACATATATCAAAACATCGCGTCATACCTCATAAATATTTGCAATTATTATTTATCAGTTAAAAATTAAAATTTAAAAAATACATGTAAGGATCAAAGGAGAGAGTTGTTCAGTGACTTGAGATTCTCATTTTCATTTTTCTCCCTGGCAACAGTTGATTGGCATGCTGCTGGCCTGCTGTCTGTCCCGGTTCATCACGGCCAATCAGTATGAGATGGTGTAAGGAGAAGGTGAGTGGCAGTGGGGAGTGTTTAATTTCAGTCGTTTTCCCTTTGGGACACATACCACCCTTCAAATGTGCAGGGGAACTGCCTAGCCACTCAACTACCTGATCTTGGTGGCACTTGTCCACGTGCAGAAATCTCATTTCTGTAGTGCTGGGGAGGAGGTGTGATGAGGTCTATTGTGGAAAATGTAGAAATGCCCTTTTCAGCTTTTTTTCTCCCAAGCTCTTATTAATGGCAAGTCATTCACATGTTTTTATTTCTCTCTTAGTCTTTCAAGAACGACGGAATAAGAGACCTGTTTTAAAAAGGAACTGCAGCAACCCTTGAAAGACTTCCAAAGAATGTTAGAGCACAGTACATAACACACCTGCCCTGTTCCCCTATCCCTTAACCCCCCACGTGCAACTGATGCTCCCACCTAGCCTCTTCTCCACCTTTCAGCCCACGTCACGTGTAGTGTCCATTTTGTGAAGCCCTGTTGTGCCACAGAGTGTAGCCAGGCCCCCCTGCAGCTAGTCCTAGTGAACCCCATGACCCCACCCCAAGGCCCTGTGCGGGCTATCCCCTCCATCTGTACTTGGTCCAACTGCAGCTCATCGTAGATGACTGGTTATCACACCATCGCTGGCCCCTTTGGGCCCTGCATGTAGTGTGGGAGGCTCCTGTTAGCTCCTCACTGTGGTAAATGCCACATATCTTTAAGTAGATAAGCAGACAATAGTTATCTGTTCTTTTGGCTTAATCTCGTTTGGTTTGGTTTTTCTTCTACTAAGGCTCTTTCCTACCTTCTTCAGGCTGCCTAAGACATATAAAGAGACACATCAGTAATTGCCCATGAGGAGAAAAGCATGTGTCACGCATGAAGGAAATTGTTGAGCTTTAGGTGACCTCCTTGCTTATGGTGACATACCTGGGTATGTATAGGCAGTTCAGTGCATCTTTGCCTCTCAGTTGAAACCTGTATAATCCTGTTACAAAGCTGTGTTTTTGCTTCTCGTGACAGCAATGATATGACTTTTGTTTTTCTCAAATTAATTGCTATTGTGTTATTTTACTTCTCTCTGTATTTTTTCTTGCATTGACATTACAGACATGGAGGACCTCATCAGATCAATTTAAAAATGAGTGTAAAGGGGGAACAAAAGTCAAAATATTTTTAAAAGTTCTTCAAAAATAATGCCTCTGTCTAGCATGCCAACAAGAATGCATTGATATTGTGAACATTTGTGATATATGTATTAATAAATAGAGCAATTACAAGTGACTGTGTTCTGGTTCTGTTCTTTGGTTAGTATGAAAGTTTTACAACACATTTCTATCTGGCTCCCCAGGGGATTACAGGCAGACCACCTTACACACTGATACACCTCTCCATACATGCCCCATCAAAATAACATCAGAGGCTGGACACAGTGGTTCACACCTATAGTCCCAGCACTTTGGGAGGCAGAGGCGGGAGGATTGCCTGAACTCAGGGGTTTGAGACCAGCCTGGGCAACTTGGCGAGACCTCATTTCTGCAACAAATCAAAAAATTAGCTGGGCAAGGTGGCACGCGCCTGTGGTTCCAGCTGCTTGAAAGGCTGAGATAGAAGGATCACTTGAGCCCAGCAGGTTGAGGCTGCATTGGCCATGAGGGTGCCACTAAACTTCAACCTGGGTGACAGAGTGAGACTTCAACTCAAAAGAAAAAGAAATACCATCAGGCAGCAAAAAAGCTGAAGGGTTAGATTTTTCTTTATTATTATGAACATTTCAGAAATTTGAATCATCATGAACAGATACATTGTTGGCTGCAGTAATAGGGGCTTCATATTATTTCAGGCCTCTGAAATCCTCTAGCCTGAAGTTCATTAAATAAATACAAAAATTTCAGCTGAGTTTTTTAAGGTCTGAATTTCATTTTTTAAAAAAGGAAATGAACATCTATTCTTTCCTTCATTGTTTCTAATGAGCATGTCTTCTTCCCTTCCCTCTTTCTTCTCTGGATTGGATTAAATGAATGCAATTGGAGAATAGATTACATTCTACCATTCAACTTTCCCAATGCCCCAGATTATACTAAAGTGGGGAATGCTTACACGTAATTGAAAGAGCATTTTAGTAATAGCTACAGTGTATTATTTGTGATCAGTTTCTTTCTTGAGTCATCCAAAAAAAAAAAAAAAACCTGTAAAAGCATAAATTGGTCTGTTCCCAAATAAGTGAATCTAAAAAGCTCCCTCTTCTCTGTAGATTCACCTGTAACTAGGAAGGAGATGGCTATCTAACTATATGCATTTATAAGCCTGAATTCTACGCAGAGTAAACCCTACAACAAAGCTGATAAAGGATACTGCCCAAACCTGCAGATGAACTCTCTTCAAAAGGTCAGCATTTTTAAAGAATTAAGGAGAATTCTTCTATGGAAACATATATAGCTTAAAACTTTTTGGCATTTCATTTTTGATTTATATTTTATTAAATATTAAAATGAGGCTTTTCTGTAAAATCCTAAATAGAACCCAAGCCATGGTTCCCCTTTTTGCAAACTATGCATTTAATGTTATTATATTTGGTTAAGTAAGAAATCTATATGCTTTTTAAATTCAGCATTACATACTTTTCATGTAAAATATTTGGACCAAGGTTGATTTTTACTTTAAAACTGTAAAGTATTAGTGTTTTAATTCCAAATGACTTGTGCATAATGTACTTTCCTCTTTCAAATGAGTTTTTTTTGCGGGGGGGGTTGGAGTCTCACTCTGTTGCCCAGACTGGAGTGCAGTGGCCGCTCCCGGCCACCACAACCTTGACCTGCTGGGCTCCAGCAATCCTTCCACCTCAGCCTTCCAAGTAGCTGGAACTACAGGCGCTCACTACCGTGCCCAGCTAATTTTTTGATTTATTGCAGAGATGAGGGCTTGCCGAATTGCCCGGGCGGGTCTTGAACCTGCAGGCTCAGGCAATCCACTACCTCAGCCTCCCAAAGCACGGGATTACAGGCTGAGCCACCAAGCCCGGCCTTCAAATGAAATTTAAAAGACATAATTTGAAATACCTTTTTTTGAGGTATAACATTTCCTTATGGTAAAGTGCATATAGTGTTAAGTGTGCCGCTTGAATGTGTACATATCTGTAAACTAGTATAATAATTGTCTAGATAAGATATAGAATATTTTCAGCACCCCTGAAGGTTTCTCTGTGCTTCTCAGTCAGTAACCACACCCTTCTCACATTCCCCCAAATCCCACCCAGGAGCAGCCACTACTCTGAATTATATTACCATAGATTCATTTTGTCTGCTCACAGATGTCATAAAGAGTCATACACTATGGACTGTTTCATGTACCTTCTTTCACTCAACATTGTATTGCTAAGAGTTAGTTACATGGTGCATGTAAACATAGTCTCTTCTTCATTGTGGTATAGAATTCCATTGTACAAATATAGCACAATTTACCCATTCTGTCAGATATTTGAGTTATTTTCAGGTTTGGGCTACTATGAATAGAGCTGTAATGAGCACATAACGGGGTATGTTTTTTGGTGAACATAAACACACACATGTGGATTTGTTTGCAAATAAGGTACATTTTTCCAAAATAGTTACACTAACTTATACTCCCACCCACAATGTAAAAAAGTTTTAGTTCTACATCTTAACCAACACTTGTTAATCTCAGGCTGTTTTATTTTAGCCATTCTGCAGTGAATAGTGGTATCTTGTTTTAATTTTAATTTGCCTTCTCCTTATGATTGTGATATTGTGGGGTACAGTTAAGGGTTAGATATACAAATACATTTCGTTCAGGCACCCTTGTTGATAAGAGGTGTTTCCCCGTCCCCAGACAGATATTTACTACCGTTAATCCCATCTCCCTCCCCCACCATAGTTTCCCACTACTGTTAGTCATTTTCTTATAGTATTACATTGGATGTTCAAGGTCCATTATATGAGTGAAAACATGTGATACTCGGATCTTTGTTTCTGTGAGAGGTCACTCGGTATTATAGACTCTAGTTCCATCCAGGTTGCTGTGAAATTCATGATTTTGTTCTTTTTTATAGCTGCTTAGTAGTTCATCTTGCATATGTACCACATTTTTTTAATCCAGTCCTCTTTTGATGGGCAGCATGGTTGCTTCCAGGTTCTTGCTGTTGTGAACAATGCTGTGATAAACATACGTGTGCAGGTATCTTTTTTATAGAATGATTTGAGTTCTTCAGGATATATTCCCAGTAGAGGGATTGTGGGGTCATATGGGAGGTTGATATTTAGAGCTTTTAGGAATCGCCACACTGCTTTCCACAGAGGTTGCACTAGTTTACACTCCCACCAACAGTGTAGAAGTGTTCCCTTTTCGCCACACCCTCTCCAGCAGCTGTTACTTTTTGAGTTGTTGATAATTGCCATTCTGACTGGAGTTAGGTGGTATCTCAGTGTGGTTTTTATTTGCATCTCCCTG